>NC_052158.1:38465447-38606148 GCF_902713615.1 Scyliorhinus canicula
AGCAGGCTAGGGCGGAGCGCAGACTGTGATGGAGAACAGGCTGGAGGGGGAGCAGGCTGGGGGGGAGAGCAGGCTGGGGGAGTGCAGGCTGGGGGGGAGAGCAGGCTGGGGGGGAGGGAGAGGGAGGGGGACGAGGGAGGGGGAGGGAGGGGGGAGGATGGGATAGGGGGAGTGGGAGAGGTGGGGTTAGGGGAGGGGGAGGGGGAAATGGGGGGAGAGGGGTTCGGGAGGGGGGACGGGAGGGAGGAGGAGGATGGGGAGGGGGGGAGAGGGGGGAAGGGGGAGGGGTGGAGGGGTGGGTGAAGGGGGCAGGGAGGGGGAGAGAGGGTGGAGGGAGGGGGAGGGAGGGGGAGGGATGAGGGGGTGGAGGGGGAAGGGGAGGAAGTGGAGGGGGGAAGGGGAGGGGGAGAGGGTGTGGAGGGGAGGTGGGGGAGGGATGAGGGGGTGGAGGGGGGAAGGGGAGGAGGTGGAGGGGGAAGGGGAGGGGAGAGGGTGTGGAGGGGAGGTGGGGGAGAGTGGGGAGAGTGCGGAGAGAGACTGGCAGTTTAACGTTCCAGGGTACAGTTGCTTTGGGTAGAACTGAGGTGGAGGAAAGAGAGGAGGAAAAGTTGCAATTTTGATTAAGGGGAGCATCATGGCAGTAGTCAGAGATTAAATAACCAAGGTATCATCCAGTGAGGCTTTGTGGTTGGAACTAAGAAAGGGATGGTGACCTTATTGGGGTTGTACCTGGGCCCCCAAATAGTCAACGAGAATTAGAAGAACAATAGGCAGGGAGATTGGTGAGACTTGCAAGAGTAATAAGATTGTCATAGTAGGTGATTTTACTTTTCCCAACAAAGACTGGGACTGCAATAGTGTTCAGGGTTTCGATGGGTGAAATTTGTTAAATGAGTTCAGGAAAGTTTCCTTCGGCAGTATGTGGAGGGTCATACTAGGGAAAGAGCAAAACATGACCTACTCTTGGAAAATAGGGCAGGGCAGGTAGCTGAGGTGACAGTGGGGAACCACTTTGGGACCAGTGACCAGAGTTCTATTAATTTGAAAATAGTTATGGATAGGGACAAAAACTGGTCCAGAGGTGCTAAATTGGGGCAAGGCAAATTTTGATTAGAATTAGATAGGAGCTTGCAAGGGTTGATTGGAGTAGCTTGTTTGAGGGCAAAGGGATCTCCGGCAAGTGGGAGGCCTTTAAAAGTGAAATAGCTAGAATTCAGGGTCTATGTGCTCCTTTTAGGGTGAATGGCAAGGCTGGATCGGGAACCCTAGATGACAAAACATATTGAGGTTTTGGCCAGGAAAAAGGAGGCATGGCTCAGGTACCAGCAGCTGGAATCAAGGGATTCCTTGGTGTACAGGAGATACAGGAGTATACTCAAGAAGGAGGGCAAAAAGGGGACATGAGGTAGCTTTGGCCGAGAGGGTTAAGGTGAATCCAAAGAGATTCTTTAAGTATATTTAATGAAAAGGAATAACCAGAGAGAGAATATGACCCCTCAATGACCAAAGTGGACTCATATGTGTGGAAGATGGGCGAGGTTCTCAATAAATATTTCTCCTCTGTGTTTACCGTGGAGAAATACATGAAGACTTGGGAACCTGGGAAGGTTAGTGGCAATATATTGGGGACATTTTGTGTTATAGTAGAGGAGGTGGTAGACATATCAAAATGTATAAAAGTGGATAAATCTCCTGGCCCTGACTAGGTATATCCAAGAATACTGAGTGAGGCTAGAGAAGAAATTATGGGAGTCCTGGCTGAAAAATGTGCATCATCGTTAGCCACGGATGAGGTACCAGAAGACTGGAGGGTAGCAAATGTTGTGCCCTTATTTAAGAAGGGCTGCAAAGAAAAACCTGGGAATTATAGACCTGCAAGCCTAACAGCTGTGGTAAGCTACTGGAGAGGATTCCGAGGGAAAAGATATACAGGCATTTGGAAAGACTGGGTTTCATTGGAGTAGTCAGCATGGCTTTGCGCATGGGACATCATGCCTTACAAATTTGTTAGAGTTCCTTGGTCAGTGACCAGGAAGGTTGATGAGAGCAGGGTGGTAGATGTAGTCTATATGTACTTCAATAAGGCCTTTGATAAAGTTCCACACGTAGGCTGTTCTGGAAGGTTAGATCACATGGAATCCAGGGAGAGCTGGCAAATTGGATATACAATTGGCTTGATGGTACGAAGCAGAGGGTAATGGTGGAAGGATGCTTGTCCATCTGGAGGTCTGTAACTAGTGGTGTGCCTCAGGAGTCAGTGCTGGGCCCATTGTTGTTTGTTATCCATATTAACGATTTGGATGAGAATGTACCAGCCATAATCAGTAAGTTTGCAGATGACACAAAAAAGGTGGTATTGTAGACAGTGAGGAAAGTTATCAAAAATTCCAGCAGGATCTTGATCAGCTGGGGAAGTGGGCCGTGAAATGGCAAATGGAGTTCAATAGAGATAAGTGAGAGGTGTCCCATTTTGGAAAGTCAAATCAAGGTAGGACCTCCACGGTGAATGTACCTTAGGGAGTATCGTGGAACAGAGGGACCTTGGAGTTCAGGTGCATGGTTCTCTAAAGATGGTCACAGGTAAATAGAGCAGTGAAAAAGGCTTTGGGCATGCTGGCCTTCATCAGTCAGAGCATCGAGCATAGAATTTGGGAAGTTATGTTGCAGTTGGACAGGATGTTGGTGAGGCCGCACCTGGAGTATTGTGTTCAGTTTTGGTTGGCTTGCTACAGGAAAGATGTTGTTAAACTGGAGAGAGTGCAGAAGTGATTTATAAGGGTGTTGCCAGGACTCAAGGGACTGAGTTATAGGGAAAGATTGGAGGGGCTAGGACTTTTTTCTCTCGGAGCGTAGGAGATGGAGGGTGATCTTATGGAGGTGTATAAGATCATGAGAGGCATGGATAGGGTGAATGGACTCAGTCATTTTGCCAAGGTTGGGCAATCGAAAACTAGAGGGCACAGGTTTAAGTTAAGAGCGGAACGAATTAATGGGAACTTGAGGAGCAACGTTTTTACACAGAGGGTGGTACACATGTGGAATGAGCTGCCGGAGGAAGCAGTTGACGCAGGGGCAATGACAACATTTAAAAGGCATTTGGACAGATGCATTGATAGGGACGGTTTAGAGGGACATGGACCAAATGCTGGCAAATGGGGTGAGCTTTTTGGTTGAACTGGACCAGTTTGGGGCGAAGGGCCTGTCTCCGTGCCATAGATTCTATGATTCTGTGAAGTGTGAGGGCCAAGCAAGGATGGATCATTGCACTTATGGATAGTATGAAGCTAAATTCAGTGGAGGTCAAAAAAGACCTGTGGTTCAGGTGCATAGATCTTTAAAATGTCGTGAACAAGTGCAGAAATTAAACAAGGCGGCTAATGGAATGCTGGCCTTTATATCTAGAGGACTGGAGTATAAGGATGCAGAAGTTATGCTTCAGCTTTAGAATTCCTTAGTTCGACCCCACTTTGAATACTGAGAGCAGATCTGAGCACCACACCTCAGGAAGGATATTTTGGACTTGGAGAGGGTGCAACGTAGGCTTACAAGAATGATCCTGGACTACGGGGTTAAGTTATGAGGAGAGATTATACAAATTAAATACGTTTTCTCGAGAATTTAGAAGGCTAAGGGGTGATCTGCTTGAAGTCTTCAAGATATTAACAGGAAAAGACAGAGTAGATTAAGATAAACTGTTTCCACTGGTTGGAGATTCTAAAAATAGTCCATTCGGGCCAGACTAGTCAGGAGAGATGTTAGGAAGAACTTCTACACACAAAGGGTGATAGACATTTGGAACACTCATCCACAAGTGGCAATTGATTCTAGACCAGTTGTTAATTTTAAATCTCAGATAATTTTTTGTTAAGCAAAGCAATGAAGAGATATGGGCCAAAGGCAGGTATGTGAAGTTAGGCTGCAGATGAGACATGATCTCATTAAATGGCAGAGTAGACTCGAGGGGGCTGAAAGACCTACTTCTGTTCCCATATTCCTATGTGCGTGGGAGTGAGGGAATGAGTGAGTGGGTGTGCGCAAGTGAATGTGTGCACATGTGGGAGGAATGACTATGAGTGGGCGTGTGTGGGAGTGTGCCTCGTGCCCAGTCTCACTTCTCTAACTCACTTTAGTCATCACACACACTCACACTCACACACTGACACCCACACACTGACACCCACACACTGACACCCACACACTCACACACTCACATACCCACACACTCACATACCCACACACTGACACCCACACACTCACACCCACACACTGACACCCGCACACCGACACCCACACACCGACACACACTCACATACCCACACACCGACACCCACAAACTCACACCCACACACTCACATACCCACACACTCACATACCCACACACTGACACCCACACACTCACACCCACACACTGACACCCGCACACCGACACCCACACACCGACACACACTCACATACCCACACACCGACACCCACACACTGACACCCACACACCCACACACTGACACCCACACACTCACATACCCACACACTGACACCCACACACTCACACCCACACACTGACACCCGCACACCGACACCCACACACCGACACACACTCACATACCCACACACCGACACCCACACACTGACACCCACACACCCACACACTGACACCCACACACTCACATACCCACACACTGACACCCACACACTCACACCCACACACTGACACCCGCACACCGACACCCACACACTGACACACACTCACATACCCACACACCGACACCCACACACTGACACCCACACACCGACACCCACACACCGACACCCACACACCGACACCCACACACCGACACCCACACACTCACACCCACACACTCACACACTCACATACCCACACACTCACATACTCACACCCACACACCGACACCCACACACCGACACCCACACAGCCACACCCACACACTCACACCCACACACCGACACCCACACACCGACACCCACACACCGACACCCACACACCGACACCCACACACCGACACCCACACACTCACACCCACACACTCACACCCACACACTCACACCCACACACCGACACCCACACACCGACACCCACACACTGACACCCACACAGCGACACCCACACACTCACACCCACACACCGACACCCACACACCCACACCCACACACCGACACCCACACACTGACACCCACACAGCGACACCCACACACCGACACCCACACACCGACACCCACACACCGACACCCACACACTCACACCCACACACTCACACCCACACACTCACACACTCACATACCCACACACTCACATACTCACACCCACACACCGACACCCACACACCGACACCCACACACCGACACCCACACACCGACACCCACACAGCCACACCCACACACTCACACCCACACACCGACACCCACACACCGACACCCACACACCGACACCCACACAGCGACACCCACACACCGACACCCACACACCGACACCCACACACTGACACCCACACAGCGACACCCACACACCGACACCCACACACCGACACCCACACACTCACACCCACACACTGACACCCACACACTGACACCCACACACTGACACCCACACAGCGACACCCACACACTCACACCCACACACCGACACCCACACACCGACACCCACACACCGACACCCACACACCGACACCCACACACCGACACCCACACAGCCACACCCACACACTCACACCCACACACTCACACCCACACACTCACACCCACACACTCACACCCACACACTCACACCCACACACCGACACCCACACACCGACACCCACACACCGACACCCACACACCGACACCCACACACCGACACCCACACACCGACACCCACACACCGACACCCACACACCCACACCCACACACCGACACCCACACACCGACACCCACACACTGACACCCACACAGCGACACCCACACACCGACACCCACACACCGACACCCACACACTCACATACCCACACACCGACACCCACACACCGACACCCACACACCGACACCCACACACCGACACCCACACACCGACACCCACACACCGACACCCACACACCGACACCCACACACCGACACCCACACACCGACACCCACACACCGACACCCACACACCGACACCCACACACCCACACCCACACACCCACACCCACACACTCACACCCACACACCCACATCCACACACCGACACCCACACACCGACACCCACACACCGACACCCACACCCACACACCGACACCCACACACCGACACCCACACACTGACACCCACACACCGACACCCACACACCGACACCCACACACCGACACCCACACACTCACACCCACACACCGACACCCACACACCGACACCCACACACCCACACCCACACACCGACACCCACACACCGACACCCACACACCGACACCCACACACTCACACCCACACACTGACACCCACACACCGACACCCACACACCGACACCCACACACCGACACCCACACACCGACACCCACACACTGCTCAGCAATTATTTATTTCCTTAAAACTTCAATTACTTTTTGAAACTCAGTTTATTGTTGTGCCAAACGTTGGGCTGGATTCTCCGGTCTCCCAGGCAAGTGTTTCTCGGCGGCGCACCATCCGCTGGTGATGGAATACTATACTCCCACTGGTTGTCATCCCATTCCGGTGGGAAAACAATGGGCGGGGGTACACTGCCACGGGAAAGGTGAATCCCAACAGCTGGAAACTTCCAGCCCTTATCTTTCTCTAATTTGCTTATTTTCCCCTTAAGTGAGAAAAATATTCAAATCTCCCCCCCCCCCCGCCCCCCACCCCACCCCCCCCCCTTCCCACCTGTTCCGAGCGAAAGGATTGGACAAGCCTATTTTAAGCCAATTAAACAGTGTTTCAAACAGTTAGTATCTGTGCACCTGACAGGCATACCACAAAATTGCAGACCAGCAGTGGGTGTTTTCTCATTTGAAATACTAAAGATAACAAACACCGCCCTGAAATTCAGACACGGAAATGAAATGAGATATCAAGTTGAAATAAAGACTGAATACTTCTCAGGTGGCACAGTGGTTAGCACTGTTGTCTCACAGTGCCAGGGACCTGGGTTCAATTCCAGCCTTGGGTGACTGTGCAGAGTCTGCACGTTCTCCCCGTGTCTGCGCGGGTTTTCTCCGGGTGCTCCAATTTCTCCCACAGTCCAAAGAGGTGCAGGTTTAGGTGGGGTGACGGGGATAGTGTTGGGATTGGGCCTCAGTGGGGATCTTTTTGGTGCAGACTTGATGGGCCAAATGGCCTCCTTCCCACATCACCATTGAATAATGCAGCATTCGCTCCATCTCACCACTGCTAGTTCCTTAAAAGCGCTATTCAATTACTTACATTCCTGTAGCCTTGCACTTTTCCCACATTTTCTTTATATAACCTCTTCTCTTTGAACTATTGAACATTCTTTCACCGGCCTGTCAGGTCACGATATCTCTGGCAAAAAATACTTCTCCTCATCAATCCTCTGGTTCATTTGCCAGTGTCCTGATGACTGGAGATCGAGTTTTACAGCACAGAAAGAGGCCATTTTGCCCATTGTGTTTGTGCTGGCCAGCAAACATCGATCCATTCTATTCCCATTTTCTAGCACTTCATCTGTAGCCTTGTCTGCTATGCTGTTTTAAATGCTCCTCTATGATTTGCATTTTTGAAGGAGGGTTAAATATCTCGTCAGTGAATTTAAATAGTGCAGAGTCATTACGAGGAAGTAAAGACAGTCACGGATATGGAACCTGATGGAAAAACATTGTATGGTGCCAAAACAGTGCTGGTGCCACCATTTTGATGTCGCAATGTGTTGTATAGACACTACCGTGTTGCTGCTGGGACATGGTTCAACTGATCAGAAGTGTGCCTGGCCGTCAGGGCAGACTGCAATGGGGGCGCGGGGGGGGGGGGGGGGGGGGGGGTGCAGGTAGGGGCTTTCTGAGGACAATCTATCGGGGGGAAATAATTCCAAAGTCCACCCTCGTCAAACAGCAGCTGAGTTTTCGGATGGGATTCCTGCCCCGTGTTCTTCAATCTAACCAGGGTCCTATGTTATGACTGAATAAAACCAACTGAATCTCAACTGACAAACCCCATGCAGGAGGCTGTGTAAACAAAGGCAGAAAGGACAGATGTTCGGCGAAAGTCTTTATAAACAAAGCCGGGCTGTTTGACAGTGGAATGATTAACATAGGGAGTGGCTGAGGCAGGGACTATTTTAGGTTTAGCCAAAGAAGGAAATGCACTGTGCTGATAATGGAACAGGGTGAGGCAATGAAGATTTTTAATCACTGGGAAAACAGCCAGCATAGACATTTTGACAAATGGGCTTCTTTCCTGTTGCAAACTGCTTTGTTCAGAGTACAGGAGCTGTGCAAAGTCTGGTCCACTAGTATTAACCTGTAAAAAGCAACTGGCGCATTGATAAGAGATAATGGTGTCCCTAAATATATATGCCGCAGGAAACAATTTATAGTAAACAGTTAATAGATTTCTTCTTCCACGTCACAAAGATCTATAAATGTATCCCTTCAAGACTTTCAACGTTTTATTTTGCTCACTGAACAGTAATTATATCAGTCCTGTCATTCTCTGTGTAACATATTTCTGCTTCTTCGCAAACATTTGGCATTATACCAACACCTTAAAGAGGGAGAATTTTCCGACTGTTCTCACTGGCGGGATCTTCTGGTCCTACCTACAGCGACCCCCCCCCCCCCCCCCCCCCCCCACCAGGGGTTCCCGGCAATGGAGGGTGCAACCAAGGGAAACCCCATTAACAGTCCCGTCACCGGCCAAAGGCCTCTGCCACCACAAAACATACTGCAGGTGGGTATGGAAAATCCTGCCTTTCATCTGCCATTTCACCCGCTTTGTTCAATACAGTTATACATTCGGTTTTACTTGTTTTGTTTTAGTACAAAAGCTGCTCCTGTAAAATTAAACACTTGTGGATTAATAATAATCTTTATTGTCACAGGTAGGGTTACATTAACACTTCAATGAAGTTACTGTGAAAATCCCTCAGTCGCCACATTCCGGCGCCTGTTCGGGTACACTGAGGGAAAATTCACCGCTCCCCGTACCTAATTCACCCACACCCGGGGGGTTAAGAGCGGGCCCCCATTGTTCCCGGCCGCAACCTCGGCCGCCAGAAATGACGCGCGAACGGCGCTTTTCATGATGTCATCCGCGCATGCGCGGGTTGCCGGTTCCAACCCGCGCATGCGCGGATGACATCACTGCGCAGATGGCACGAACCCGCGCATGCGTGGTGCCGTCTTTCTCCACCGCCGCCCGGCAAGACGTGGTGGCTTGTCTTGCCGGGCGGCGGAGGGGAAAGAGTGCGTCCGTTTTGGATGCTGGCCCGATGATTGGTGGGCACTGATCGTGGGCCTGTCCCCTCCGGAGGATAGTCGCGGTGCTCCCGTCCAAATCGGGCCCCTAGATGCCCCAAAAGGGCATCTGGCGCCCGTTTCACGAATGCAGCGACCAGGTGTGGTTGCGTGAAGGGCCGTCCGCTCGGCCCATCGGGCTCGGAGAATCGCCGTTTGCTGTGAAAAACGGCGAGCGGCGATTTTTCAGAGCGGAGTGGGGGGGGGGAGAATCGCTGGGGTCATCAGGGGGGTGTAAAAAATGTCGGGAGGCCCTCCCGCGATTTGTGGAGAATTCCGCCCAGAATGTCCAAATTACCTAAAAGCACGCCTTTGGGACTTGTGGGAGAAAACCAGAGCACCCGGAGGAAACCCATATAGATACTGGGAGAATGTGCAGACTCCACACAGACAGTGACCCAAGCCGGGAATCAAACCTGGGACCTGGCGCTGTGAAGCATCAGTGCTAACCACTGTGCTACCATGCCATGGGTAGACTACATATGTATATAAAAATACATGCTTTCTGTGATATTATTCACCACTCTTGTTGATACTGCATCCAGCTTATACTACAATAAGTATGATGTGGAGATGCCGGCGTTGAACTGGGGTGAGCACAGTAAGAAGTCTTAAAACACCAGTTAAAGTCCAACAGGTTTGTTTTGAATCACTAGCTTTCAGAGCACAGCTCCTTCCTCAGGTGAATGAAGAGATAGTGTGCAGCAATTTGGCCTGACCAAAATGTCAGACAAAGCTTGCATCTGCAACAACCATAGGTTCACACCAGCGCTGACTGATGCCACCTTTAAAAAGTGGGGACCGGACGGAGGGACACTGACAGTTAGGGACCTATATACAGACGGCAGGATCGCTGGACGAACTGACGGAGAAATTCCAGCTAGCCAGGGGGAATGAGCTAAGGTACCTGCAACTCAAAAACTTCCCACAAAAGGAGACAAGGACGTACCCACACCCGCCACGACAGACATTACTGGAAGGGTTACTGGACGCAAGCATCCTAGATAAAGGGAACTGTAGCGACATGTATGATCGACTGGTAGAAATGGCCGACACTGTACTGGACGTAACAAGAAAGAAATAGGAGGAAGACCTGGGGATTGAGATAGGGTGGGGACTCTGGAGCAAAGCATTGTATCGGGTCAACTCCACCTCCACGTGCGGAAGGCTCAACCTGGTGCAACTAAAGTGGGACACAGAGCCCATTTATCAAGAACTCATATGAGTAGGTTCTTCCCGGAGGTGGAGGATAGATGTGAACGGTGCCAAGGAGGCCCGTCCAACCACGCCCACATGTTGTGGTCTTGCCCCAGACTTCCAGGGGCGCTGGACAGCCTTCTTTGAGGCTATGTCCAAAGTGGTGGGGATGAGGGTGGAGCCATGCCCGAAAGTGGTGGTCTTCGGGGTTTCAGACCAGCCAGATCTATTCCTGGGGAGGAGGGCGGACGCCCTTGCCTTTGCCTCCCTGATCACCCACACGTAGAATCCTGTTCTGCAGGCGGTCAGCAGCACCACCCAAAGCTGCAGACTGGCTGTCCGACCTCTCACCATCCGAGGGTCAGACGACAGCTTCCACAGAACGTGGGAGCCATTCACCTAATTGTTCCGGGACCTGTTGGTGGCCAGCGAACAAGCAGAAGAACAGAAGAATAGCCAGGTAGCCAAGAATCAGGGGAAAGTAGCCAAGACGTGAGAGGGACGGATAGATCAGAGGGTTGGGGGGGGGGGGGGGGGAGAAAAGAAAAGCGAACTAAAGGAGAAGGGGAAGGGGGGCAGAAGGAGGGGGGGGGCAGGAAGAGAGAAGAGGGAGGAGACAGGGAACAATATGAGGGGGATAGACAGAGTGGAAAGTCAGTGGCTTTTCCCCAGGCTAGACAGGTCAATTACTAGGGGGCATAGGTTTAAGGTGTGATGGGCAAGGTTTAGAGGAGATGTACAAGGGTAGTGTGTGCCTGGAACTCCCTGCCGGAGGTGGTGGTGGAAGCAGGGACGATAGTGACGTTTAAGGGGCATCTTGACAAATACATGAATAGGATGGGAATAGAGGGGTACGGACCCAGGAAGTGTAGAAGATTTTAGTTTGGACGGGCAGCATGGGCGGCACGGGCTTGGCGGGCCGAAGGGCCTGTTCCTCAGCTGTACTTTTCTTTGTTCTTGGTTCTAATAGAGGTGAACCAGAGAGGGAAGGGGAGGCAAGGGAATGATAGCCGGAGGGAGAATATGGGAAACGACAACAAACGTGGTGCATACAGTAACAGAGAGCAAGGAAAATATGGACGAATGGCCGAAGTGGAGGTGAACGCGCGACGACAACGGCAGTGAAAACCGTCCGGGAGAAGCAAGTCACAACACCAACACCAGATCCATTCTCGTATTTCCCTCTCTGTATTGGATATAACTAATGTAATTGTTTCTCCGGCACCCAAATGTATATATACCGTGCCAGTCCCCACCCCCCCCCCCCCCCCCACCCCCCCAAAAAAACAGGTGTCTACTTATTTGTTAAAAATAATATCGCTAACTGGACAGAGTTGCTTTTGTTGAGCTAGTGCACAATATCATACCAGTCTTTTTTTTATTGTTTTCTTTTTATCTTCTCTTCTCTATATATAAATTTTATTCTGTGTACATAGCTGTAAATATACTTTGCTCAAAAAACCTAATAAAAAAACATTTATAAAAAAAAAAATTGTCCTTGACCGAGTGTTGCAGCATGGCATGTCCCAAGGTCCTGGACTATGTGCTGAGGGATAGACCCAGGCTTGGGGCAGCTGCTGTGAAGGCGCCATGGGGAAAGACCATTGTTTAAGGCTTTTTAGTCAATGCAGACTGAGGGATTGGTAACTGTGTAAAAACCCTCTGATTTTGTGCTTCATCCTAACCGTATGTAACTATACTGGAACACCTCAGTGCAGCATTATCGATGTGTATAGTTTGAGCAGAATTGTACTGACTGTTATTTACACATTGAAATGTTTGTAATATGTTGAAGCACCTGTGGAGAAAATGTGAATATCACTACACTTTCCTGTTATGACAATTTTAAATGTTTGTGCAATGCTTCTTTCAGATATTTTATGGATAAAGTATATTTTTGCAAAAAAAAATGGTATGTTCGTCGTCTCCGTCCATCTCTCTGAATTCGGTTTGATTAGTGTGGAGGGAGTGAACGTTTGTGGAAGGCGCGTCCGCCCATTCTGCAAAGTGTCATTAAGCAGCAGTCCAGCCCTTCGTTCCTCACAACCTGACGTTAGAATCCTTGCTGTGCTAAATTAACATATTGTGGAACCTCGGTAATAATCTGCAATCAAGTACAGCAATCGCAGCAATTTTCGGCATTATTATAAACTCGCCCCATTCTCAAATCGGATAGCTGCTGGCTGAGGAAATCTAATGAGCAAGCGCCTCATTTCTAAAGAGCCAGAACATCAGACCCTCCCCGCGGGAGCCAAAGACAGTCCCACCTCCCCTTACCTTGTACTTTCTCACTGCATCGGCCACGGGCAGGAAGCTGTGCTGGGAATGTGCGGGGGAATCTCTGCAAATCACACAGATCAGTGTGTGATCGTCCTCACAGAGCAGTTTCAGCTTCTCATCGTGTTCCTCACAGTGAGAGACCACCGCCTCTGGCTCCAGTGTCAGCTCCAGCTGCCTGGCTTTCTCACACAGGTTGGCCAACACCCTGGCACTTTTGTACGACCTCTGGGGGGAAACTGCGCGGCATTCCGGGCAGGAGAACCGCCCACTCTGGTTTTCCCAACACTTCTGGATACAGGATTTACAGAAGTTGTGATCACAGTCCAGCTGCACCGGCTCCACAAACAGAGACAGGCAGATGGAGCAGGTTAACTCCTCAGTCAGACTCAAGACCTGCTTGTTGGCAGCCATGTCGTCTGTTCTGGAATGCACATTTTCACTTTCACTTCTTTATTGATTGTGGGTCAAAGAGCAAATTGACCAATATTAACCGTACATGGGTGTCGCTGGAAAGGCCAGCATTTATTGTCCATCCCTAACTGCCCTTAAGAGGATTCACCTGGACTTCCGGGCGGCGAGCGAGGAGGTCGCAGGGAGAGGGGCTCCCGCAAGCGCCAGGAAGGAACCCCCCCGACAGGCCGGACGGCGGAGGAGGAGCGGGCGGCAACGGCGGAGGAGGAGCGGGCGGCAACGGCGGAGGAGCGGGCGACAACGGAGGAGCAGCGGGCGGCAGCGGCGGGCGGCAGCGGCGGGCGGCAGCGGGGGAGAAGCGGAGGAGGAGCGGGCGGCAGCTGAGGAGGAGCGGGCGGCGGCGGAAGGCGGAGGCGAGGAGCGACGGCGACAGGGAGGCCCAGCAGCGGCAGGTCCAACCCCTCTCTCCCCCCCCCCCCCCCCCCCCCCGCGGGCCGGGAACGGTGCGGCAGCGGCGGGCCCTCTTCCCCCCCCCCAAACCAGCAGCGGGACACCACCTTCCCCCCCCAATCAGCAGCGGGGACACCAACTCTCCCCCCCCCCCAACCAGCAGCGAGGACACCAACCCCCCCCCCCCCAACCAGCAGCGAGGACACCAACCCCCCCCCCCCCCCCCAACCAGCAGCGAGGACACCAACCCCCCCCCCCCCAACCAGCAGCGGGGACACAAACCCCCCCCCCCCAACCAGCAGCCCCACTCGCCCCTCCCCCTCCCCCCAACTGCAGTGACCACCACGTGGCAAGGACAAAGGGGGACTCTCTCTCTCCTGGGCGAGTGGAGAGAGAAAACAAAAGAAAAAAGAGACTTATATTTCTGTTCTTTTTTTAAAATAAAAACCCAAAAGAAAACTGGTAAAGAGAAAAGGGGTGAAATAAAGGGGTAAAGGAAAGAAGGGGGGAAATAAATTTTTCATTTAAAAAAAAAAATATATACATATATTTTTATATATATATATATATATATATATAAATAAAATTAAAATAGGGTGCGGAAAAGGGGGAAAAGAAGAAAAAGGAGAGAAGAAACGATGAAGGGGAAGGGGGAGAAAAAAATGCCAGAAGGGACCCAAGAGAAAGGGGGCACCGGAGGTGGACGGGGCAAAGGGCAAACCAGCTTGGGCGAACGAGTCAACACGCGAAGCAGCGGGAAGAATGTATCGCCGCATCCAAAAGGGCTGGACGGGCGGGCAACCTCTCCCCTGGGGTTAGAGGGGGGCGTGAATTGGAAGGAAGCCATTGCAGAGGTGGTGAGGGAGCAGCTGCAGGCAATCAAGGCAGAGTTAAAAGCAGACACAGAGGCCGCAGCACAGGCAGCAATGACCAGGGCCATGTCAGGGGTGCAGCAGGCTCTGACCAGAATGGAGGAGAAAGTGGATGCCCAAGGGAAGATACTGGAAGCCCAAGGGAAGATACTGGAAGCCCACGGGGCAACCATTAAAGAGCTGGAGAAGGCAGCGACTGACGTGAGCGACCGGGTCATGTCCCTGGAGAGGGAAATGGCGAAACTGAGTGCAACACAGGGGAGCCTGAAGGGCAGGGTAGACGACCAGGAGATCAACTCGAGAAGGCAAAACATTAAGATAGTGGGCCTGCCAGAGGGGATAGAGGGTAGAAATCCCACAACATTCGTGGCTGCGATGCTGGGCTCCTTAGTGGGGCGGGAAACTTTTCCCACCCCACCGGAAATGGACAGAGCTCATCGGTCACTGCGCCCGAAGCCCAAGGAAGGGGAAAAACCGAGAGCAGTTATAGCCAGACTGCACCGGTACCGGGATAGGGAGACAATCCTGCGCTGGGCCAAGGAGAATAGAGCCTGCAATTGGGACGGGCACGCCATCAGAATCTACGAGGATTTTGGAGCGGACATAGCTAAGAGACGGGCGGAGTTCAACAGAGCGAAAGCAGCTCTCTATAAGAACAAAGTACGTTTTGGTATGCTGTACCCAGCAAAACTCTGGGTCACATACCAACACAAGGAATATTTCTTTACAGCCCCTGCCGAGGCGAATAGATTCGTTGAGGAGCACGGGCTGGAAAAACGCCATGGGAAGTAGGGACGAGGGGCCCATGGCAAGGAGATACGTCATGCCGACGGGGGGGTGGGGAGGGGCGAGGCAAAGCCAGCCCCCTCCCCCCTGGCAGGAGCACCCAGGAAAAACAACCCAATGCCCAAGGGCCCGCTCCAGGTGGGAGGCCAGGCCCCGGCACGAGGGAACGGGAGTACTGGAGAGGGGAGAGGGGAAGGGGGACAGCAACCTCCGAGCGGGGAGCCACCGTGCTAGCAGGAAAGCTAGCGAAGGGGGCGCGCAACAGAGCAGGGCCGCAGCGCACCCCCAACAGGGGGGAAGGCGCCAGGCAGGGGAGGGGGGGGATCACCCATCAAAGGTGGGAGAGCAAATGGGGACAGGAATGGGGGAGAGAGGGGCAATGGAGGGGTACACAGGGGTATCCCCGAAAGGGATAGAGCGGGGGGGGGGGGCACTCGGGGGGCGAGAGACCAGGGAGGGGAAATGCAGGGACGAAGGGACAAAAGAGGCCAGAAAGGGAATAGGGCCACAAAGTGCCACAGACAAGGGCTCGAAACAGGGAACTGCTGCAAACACCCACCCAGTACGGTCTGTGGGTGAAGGGGCCCCCCGGAGTGCAGGGGGCTACCCGCGTGGCGGACACACAGTGGACGGCCATGGCGGGTGTCCCCGGGACAAGGGGGAACCCCGGAGCGCAGGGACCCGACCGCATGGGGAGAGCAGTGATAGTGGACATCCTGGACGGCCCCCTAACAAAGGGAAACCCCAGAGGGCAGGGGCGCGTCCACCGGACAAATATGGTTAACCCCACAGGAGCAAGGGGGCAGAAGCCCCCCACCAGAATAGTCACCTGGAACGTAAGGGGACTTAATGGCCCAGTGAAGAGATCTAGAGTCCTCACCCACCTTAGAAACATGAGGGCCGACATAGTCTTCCTCCAAGAGACGCACTTGAGGGAGCAGGACCAACTGCGGGTAAGAAAGGGCTGGGTGGGACAAACCTATCATTCCTGTTATGGGGCAAGGGCCAGGGGGGTGGCGATCCTGATTGGCAAGAGGACAATGTTTAGGGCGACAAAGACGGTTACGGACCCAGGGGGACGGTATGTCATGGTCAGCGGGGCCCTGGATGGGGCGCCGGTAGTCCTAGTTAACGTGTATGCGCCCAACTGGGACGACACGAGCTTCATCCAAAAGACCATGGCAGAAATCCCGGACATAGCGACGCACCGACTAATCATGGGGGGGGACTTCAACTGTGTACAGGACCCAACGACGGACAGATCAAACCCCAGAACGGGGAAAACCTCAAACATGGCAAGGGAACTCAGTCACTATATGGAGCAGATGGGAGCAGTAGACCCCTGGAGATTCGCCCACCCGGGGGAGAAAGAATTCTCTTTCTTCTCCCCAGTACACAACGTGTACACCAGAATTGACTTCTTTGTGGTGGGGAAAACGGTGCTTCCAGAGATAGACAAGGTGGAATACTCCGCAATTGTGATATCAGACCACGCCCCACACTACATGGATGTGCGGCTAGAGACGGGAAGGGCCCAGCGCCCCAAATGGAGGTTGGACGGTGCCTTACTAGCTGACAAGGCCTTCAGCGAAAGGATAGCGCGGGCCATAGCGGAGTACACTGAGATCAACCAAAACGGGGAGGTCTCACCCTCCACGTTCTGGGAAGCGCTTAAGGCCGTACTAAGAGGGGAAATCATAGCCTACAAAGCGCAAAGAGATAGGGAGGAAAGGGTGGCTAGGCAGAAGCTGGTCGACTCCATACTGGAGGTAGACCATAAATACTCCGAGGCCCCGACCGTAGAACTCCTGGCGGAGAGGAAAGAATTACAAAGGAACTTTGACCTGCTCTCCACCAGGAAAGCAGTACACCAACTCCGCCAGGCACGCGGGGCCCTATACGAACACGGAGACAAAGCCAGCCGCCTGTTGGCCCACCAGCTGAGAAAGCAGGCAGCCAGCAGAGAAATTGCGCAAATCAGAGATACCAGAGGCACGTTGGAAACAGAACCAGAGAGGATTAACAAAACCTTCAAGGCCTTCTACCAAGAGCTGTACACCTCAGAGCCCCCAACGGGGAAGGCTGGGATGAACCGGTTTCTTGACGGACTGGACATACCAGTTGTGGGAGAGGGCAGAAAACGGGATCTGGAAGCACCACTAGCACTGGGAGAGATCATGGAGAGCATTAGCTCCATGCAGGCGGGGAAGGCGCCGGGACCGGACGGATTCCCGGCGGACTTCTACAAAAAATTTGCGACAGCGCTGGCCCCGCACCTGCGGGAGATGTTCACAGACTCGCTAGCTAGGGGCACATTGCCACCCACGTTAGCACAGGCCTCAATCTCGCTGATACCTAAGAAAGACAAAGACCCAACGGAATGTGGGTCATACAGACCCATATCTCTGCTGAATGCAGACGCCAAAATACTGGCCAAAATCCTAGCCAAGAGGCTAGAAGACTGTGTACCTGAGGTGGTCACAGAGGACCAGACGGGCTTTGTCAAAGGTAGACAGCTTACCGCGAACATCAGGCGCCTGCTGAACGTGATAATGACCCCCTCCGGGGAGAGAACACAAGAGGTGATCGTCTCCCTGGACGCAGAAAAGGCCTTCGACAGAGTCGAGTGGAAATACCTCATAGAGGTACTGGAGCGGTTCGGGCTTGGAACAGGGTTCACCGCTTGGGTAAAGCTCCTGTACAACGCACCCATGGCGAGTGTACAGACCAACAATACCAACTCCCAATACTTCCAGCTGCACAGGGGCACCAGACAAGGATGCCCACTGTCCCCGCTGCTGTTCGCACTAGCAATTGAACCGCTAGCAATCGCGCTCAGGGCAGCAAAAAATTGGAGGGGGATCCGAAGGGGAGGTAGAGAGCACAGAGTCTCACTCTATGCGGACGATCTGCTCCTCTATATCTCGGACCCACAAAGCAGCATGGACGGAATCATCGCGCTCCTGAAAGAGTTTGGAGCCTTCTCGGGCTACAAACTCAACATGAGCAAAAGTGAGATCTTCCCAGTACACCCGCAAGGGGGGGGGGGGGGCAGCACTAAAGGGGCTGCCGTTCAATCAAGCCCGACATAAATTCCGCTACCTGGGGATCCAAATAGCCCATGACTGGAAAGGGATCCACAAATGGAACCTCACCAGCCTGACGGAGGAAGTTAAAAAGGACCTGCAAAGATGGAACACACTCCCGCTCTCCCTCGCGGGGAGAGTTCAGACGATCAAAATGAACGTACTGCCCAGGTTCCTCTTCCTGTTTAGATCCATTCCGATCTACATCCCCAAGGCCTTTTTCAAAGCGCTGGACAAACTCATCATGGCGTTCGTATGGGGGGGTAAAAATGCTAGGATCCCAAAGAAGGTCTTACAAAAAACAAAAACCAGGGGAGGGCTAGCCCTCCCGAATCTACAATTCTACCACTGGGCAGCAACAGCCGAGCGAGTAAGGGGATGGATCCAGGAGCCAGAGGCTGAGTGGGTGCGTGCGGAGGAGGCCTCCTGCATGGGAACCTCCCTCCGGGCCCTCGCCACGGCAGCACTCCCATCCCCACCCAAAAAACACTCCAGCAGCCCAGTGGTGACAGCCACCCTCCAATCCTGGAACCAACTGCGGCAGCAACTTGGCCTGACCAAAATGTCGAACAGGGCTCCCATCTGCAACAACCATAGGTTCACACCAGCACTGACTGACGCCACCTTCAAAAGGTGGAGGCAGGACGGGGGTACACTGACAGTCAGGGACCTATACACGGACGACAGGATCGCAACACTGGACGAACTGACAGAGAAGTTTCAGCTAGCTGGGGGGAACGAGCTACGGTACCTGCAGCTCAAAAACTTCCTACGAAAGGAGACAAGGACGTACCCACAACCGCCACGACAGACACTACTGGAAGACCTACTGGACGCAAGTATCCTAGAGAAAGGGAACTGTAGTGACATGTATGACCGACTGGTAGATAGGGACGACACCGTACTGGACGCAACAAGAAGGAAATGGGAGGACGACCTGGGGATGGAGATAGGGTGGGGACTCTGGAGCGAAGCACTGCATAGGGTCAACTCCACCTCCACGTGCGCAAGGCTCAGCCTGACGCAACTAAAAGTGGTACATAGAGCCCACTTAACAAGAACCCGTATGAGTAGGTTCTTCCCGGAGGTGGAAGACAGATGTGAACGGTGCCAAAGAGGCCCGGCCAACCACGCCCACATGTTCTGGTCTTGCCCCAGACTCGTGGAGTACTGGACAGCCTTCTTCGAGGTTATGTCCAAAGTGGTGGGAGTGAGGGTGGAGCCATGCCCGATAGTGGCGGTCTTCGGGGTTTCAGAACAGCCAGATCTATTCCTGGGGAGGAGGGCGGACGCCCTTGCCTTTGCCTCCCTGATCGCCCGCCGTAGAATCCTGTTTGGCTGGCGGTCAGCAGCACCGCCCAGAGCTGCGGATTGGCTGTCCGACCTCTCGGAATCTCTCCAAATGGAGAAAATCAAATTTGCCATCCGAGGGTCGGACGACGGCTTCCACAGAACGTGGGAGCCATTCATGCAACTGTTCCGGGACCTATTTGTGGCCAATGTACAAGAGGAAGAATAGTCGGGGGAAGGTAGCGGGAGGGGCTACAGGTTCGGTACGGGGGTTCGATGGCTAGCTAAGGCCCAAAACCAAACTAAATAAACATGTTGGGGGGGGGGGGGGGGGCGGGCGCAGTTACTACTACGAAGATGCTTACCTGTAAATATGTATGTTAATTTTTGCGTGTTTGTTTGTTTTTTTTTTTTTGTTTTTTTTTTTGTTCTTTTTCTCTCCTAACAATTTGTAATTTGTTCAATATAAAATATGAAAACTGAATAAAAACATTTATAAAAAAAAAAAAAGAGGATTCACCTGAGGACGGAGCAGTGCTCCGTGTGGTAGTTGGTATTAGGGGTATTACGGTACCCAGGTTGATGCTGTAAGACCATTGGTGTGGGAGGTACCTGAGACAGCAAGATCATTGGTGAAGCCTGCCTGCTGGTTCCGCCCAGTAAGGCAGAGTATAAGAGTCTGTGTCTCCCCAGCAGCTGCGTTCTGTACCTGCGCTGCTGGGGGAAACATCTAGTCCAACAAAGCCTTCAATTGTCATCCAATCTCGCTTCTGGAGTCATTGATCGAGCATCACTATGAAAGCTAGTGTTTGAAACAAACCTGTTGGACTTTAACCTGGCGTTGTAAGACCTCTTACTGTGCCCTTAAGAAGGTAGTGAGCTGCCTTCTTGAACCACTGCAGTCCCGATGGTGTAGGTACACCTATCTTGCTGTCAGGGAGAGAGTTCTTGGATTTTGTTCCAACCACAGTGAAGGAACGGCGATATATTTCTAAGTCAGGATGGTGAGTGACTTGGAGTTGGTGGGGTTCCCAGGTATCTGCTGCCCTTGTCCTTCTAGATCAGTGGTTCTCAACCGGGGTCCACATGGACCCTGGGGGTCCATGTAACATTACTGGGGGTCCACACAAAAAAAATACCGAATTGGGGGTCGACGGTGATATTTTAGTGGTCCATAGAGCAATTCTACTTCAGAACAATTGTTATTACAGAGAATCAAGTAGAAGAAAAAAATGTTTGTTTTCATGATGAATATTCACCTTTCTCTCTCTCTCTCGCACTGACAAAGGTCAAAGAGAGATTATAATCTATCTAATTTACCTTGAGGGCTGAAGGGGCTCAGAACCAAAAAGGTGCATTTGCTGTGTTTATTTTTGTGGTACTGTATTCTGAGAAAAAAAAATCCATACCATACATGGGGCCTCACGGTAGCATGGTGGTTAGCATCAATGCTTCACAGCTCCAGTGGTCCCAGGTTCGATTCCCGGCTGGGTCACTGTCTGTGTGGAGTCTGCACGTCCTCCCCGTGTGTGCGTGGGTTTCCTCCGGGTGCTCCGGTTTCCTCCCACAGTCCAAAGATGTGCGGGTTAGGTGGATTGGCCATGCTAAATTGCCCGTAGTGTAAGGTTAATGGGGGGATTGTTGGGTTACGGGTATACGGGTTACGTGGGTTTAAGTAGGGTGATCATTGCTCGGCACAACATTGAGGGCCGAAGGGCCTGTTCTGTGCTGTACTGTTCTATGTCTATGTTGATGACAAATGGGTTTATTGTGCTTTAATGACAGTTGTTGTTGAAGACATTTGATATGAATTGGTTATTTTTAGAGTAATTTAATTCAGTTTAGTCAGTAAAAAGTTTTTTTCATTACTTTTCATATTAGAATAAGTTTGGCAACGTACAAAAATACCGCTAATCCATTTCCAACCCTCACGGTAAGGTAGATGGACTTTAGGATTAGTTTACCACGCATATAAGAAGCTTTTTTTTCTGTGGAATGGCTATGGGGGTCCACAAAAAAAAATTAAGAGGAAAAGGGGTCCATGGGTTAAAAAAGGTTGAGAACTCCTGTTCTAGATGGTCGTGGCCTTGTGTTTGGATGGTGTTGCCTAAGGAACCTTGGTGAGTTACTGCATTGCATCTTGTGGATGGCACACATGGCTGCTACGATGCATCAGTGTGGAAGAATGAATGTTTGTGGAAGGGGTCCCAATCAAACAGCCTGCTTTGTCCTGGATGGTGTCGAGCATCTTGAGTGTTGTTGGAGCTGCACTATCCAGACAAGTGAGGATTATTCCATCCTGACTGTCATAGCGCTTTTCATGGAGTCATAGAGTTTTACAGCTCAGAAAGAGGCCCTTCAGCCCATCATGGCTCTGTTAGCCATCAGTCATCTATCTATTCCAGTACTTGGTCCCTGCCTTGTATGCTATAGTGTTTCTACTGTTCGTCTAAACTTTTCTTAAATGCGGGACTTCCGGTGTGCACCATGGAGTGAGTGATCACACAGAGGCAGCTCCTGCCCAAGGTTACAGAAAAGAGCTCTTTTTTGGGCGGCACGGGTTGGAATTTCGATGAAAAGGCATAAGTGAATGTTCGAGGAGTACTTTCCCCCAGGAATAGTATGTTTCTTGGTTATCAGACCCTCAGAAACAGTGCAAGATTGGGCTGAAGCAGCAGCAGACAAAAGCCTCTGCAAGCATGCAGGAAGGGGAAGGGCCAGCTTAGAGGCCTCAAGCTGACTTGAGGGCCTTTCTGAAAGCTGAATTCTAGCAGCAGAGGGAAGAACTGTGAAAAGATCTCACCAAGGCCATTGAAGAAGCGGGGACGGACTTCCGGTAGCGGTGATGCGGAGCTAAGCCGCACGTTCAGTGGCTCCTGCTATTTTCGACTTTGGGGCTCTTTTAAGGGCTCGTAGTGGTGCTGTTTGGACTTTTCCCCATGTGGGAACACTCCTTCTCAGATTCTCCACCGGTGGATGGCCTGGACTAGGAGTGGAGCGGTCAGAAAATCGGCTTTGGAAACTTCCGGTTGCGGCTATGCGGAGCTAAGCCGCACCGCAGCTCCCGCTACTTAAGGACTTTTGGGCCGATTTGAGGGCCCCAAACGGCGCTGTCTCGACTAATCCCGGCGGGGGAAGGTGTCTACAGGAGCATTCCCCATAATTTATGGTGCTCACCCGGAGTGGGGCAAAGGAAAAAGCTGCAGCAGCTCCCCAAGAAAAGCGGGGGAAGAAGGACAAAATGGCGGCCGGCGGAACACCCGAGGACTGGTGGAAGTGGGTGCAGGAGCAGCAAGCCTCTCTTCTGCACAGTTTTGCGGAGCTGAAGGCTGAGTTGCTGGACTCCCTGAATGCGACCACCAACAAGCTGCCTGGGACCCAGGCGGCCCATGAGCTGTCCATTCGGGAGTTGCTAGCAGCAGGCCGCTGAGCGGGAGGAGGATGCCGTGGTCCTCGCGGGGAAAGTGGAGTTGCACGAGGCACTTCACAAAAAGTGGCAAGACCGCTTGGAGGAGCTGGATGTTTGCACGAGGCGAAAGAATTTGAGGATCCTGGGCCTGGCGGAGAGGCTGGAGGGGTCGAATCTCCCGTCGTACGTGACCACGATGTTGAGCTTGTTGATGGGAGCGGGGTCCTTCCATTTGCCCCTGGAGCTTGAGGGAGCTCACAGAGTGCTGGCCAGGAGGCCTAAGGCAAATGAACCCCCGCGGGCGGTGCTGGTGCGGGTCCATCGATTTAGTGACCGGGAGTGTGTGCTGCGCTGGGCCAAGAAAGAGAGGAGCAGCAAATGGGAGAATTTGGTAGTGCGAATCTACCAGGACTGGAGTGCGGAGGTGGCAAAGCGGCGGGCCGGGTTTCACCTGACGAAGGCGGTGCTGCATGCCAAGCAGGTCAGATTTGGAATGCTGCAGCCTGCGCGTCTGTGGGTGACATATAAGGACCGGCACCACTACTTCGAGTCCCCGGAGGAGGCGTGGGCCTCTGTACAGGCGGAGAACCTGGACACGAACTAGGGTCTGGGGACACACTATGGCCGTTGCTGTTTTCGCTGTTGCTGTTCTTCAATTTTGACACGTGTTTTTTTAATGCTGATTTTCTTTTTGCTCTGTTTCCGGGTGGGTTTGTCTGTTGGGTATGGGTGTGGGGTATGTGGGGAACGTTGTGGGTATGTGCTTTATATGTTCTCTTCTGTACGGGGCTGGGGGTTGGGGTGAAACTGGATTTTGAGGAGCTGCGTCAGAAGGGTGGGGTGTGGCAGTGTGAAAGCGCGGGCTTTCCTCTGGTTTCCCGCACTGTGGGGCAGGGGGGGCGGAGCTGGAGGTGGGGGCGTGGCCTCTACGGGGGGGTAGAGGAGAGGCGTTATCGCCACGGGGAACGGGTCAGGCGGGGCGAGCTGGCCTGGGGCGAGCAGTCGATAAGCTATGGCTAGCCGGCGGGGGAGAGGGGCGGGTTGCCCTCTGATCTGGCTGATTACCTGGAACGTGAGGGGGCTGAATGGGCCGGTTAAGAGAACTAGGGTATTTTCTCATCTGAAGGGGCTGAAGGCGGACGTGGCTATGCACCAGGAGACCCACTTGAAGGTGGCGGACCAGGTTCATCTGAGGAAGGGGTGGGTGGGGCAGGTTTTTCACTCAGGATTGGACACGAAGAACCGGGGGGTGGCAATTCTGGTGGGGAAGAGGGTGGCGTTCGAGGCGGCTGAGGTGGTGTCGGACAAGGAGGGCAGATATCTTATGGTGAAGGGTAGGCTGCAGGGAGAGAAGGTGGTGCTGGTTAATGTATATGCCCCGAATTGGGATGATGCTGGCTTCATGAGGCGCTTGTTGGGCCGCATTCCGGACCTGGAGGCAGGGGGCCTGATCATGGAGGGGGACTTTAACACAGTGCTGGATCCCCCACTGGACCGGTCCAGTTCAAGGACGGGTAGGAGACCGGCGGCGGCCAAAGTGCTGAGGGGGTTTATAGACCAGATGGGAGGGGTGGATCCCTGGAGGTTTGGGAGGCCGAGAGCGCGGGAGTATTCCTTTTTCTCCCATGTCCATAGGGTCTATTCCCGAATAGATTTTTTCGTCCTGAGCAGGGGATTGATCCCGAAGGTGCAGGATGCCGAGTATTCGGCCATAGCGATTTCAGACCATTGTCCGCACTGGGTTGATCTGGAGATGGGGGAGGCGCGGGACCAGCGCCCGCTCTGGCGCCTGGATGTGGGGATGCTAGCTGATGAGGAGGTGTGTAGGAGGGTCCGGGGAAGTATTGAGGGGTATCTTGATACCAACGACACGGGGGAGGTCCGGGTGGGGATGGTCTGGGAGGCTCTGAAAGCAGTGATCCGGGGGGAGCTTATCTCCATCCGGGCCCATAGGGAAAGGAGGGAGAGGAAGGAGAGGGAGAGACTGGTGGGGGAGCTCCTGGATGTGGACAGGAGATACGCGGAGGCACCGGAGGAGGGGTTGCTGGGGGAACGGCGTAGTTTGCAGGCCAAATTTGACTTGTTGACCACCAGAGAGGCGGAGACACAGTGGAGGAGGGCGCAGGGTATATGAGTATGGGGAGAAGGCGAGCAGGATGTTGGCGCATCAGCTCCTCAGGCGAGATGCGGCTAGGGAAATTGGTGGAGTGACGGATAGGGGTGGGAATGTAGTGCAGAAGGGGACAGAAGTAAATGGGGTCTTTAGGGACTTCTACGAGGAACTGTACCGGTCGGAACCTCCGATGGGGAGAGGGGGGATGGAGAGCTTCATGAACAGGCTATGTTTCCCAAGGGTTCAAGAGGATCTGGTGCAGGGGCTGGGGGCGCCGATAGAGTTGGAGGAGCTAGTCAGGGGGATTGGACAAATGCAGTCAGGTAAGGCGCCGGGGCCGGACGGGTTCCCGGTGGAATTTTATAAAAAGTATGCGGATCTGGTGGGCCCCCTGTTGGTGCGAGCCTTCAATGAGGCATGGGAGGGGGGGGCTTTGCCCCCGACGATGTCGCGGGCACTGATCTCTCTGATCCTGAAGCGGGATAAGGACCCCTTGCAGTGTGGATCATACAGGCCTATCTCGCTCCTCAATGTTGATGCTAAGTTGCTGGCGAAGATCCTGGCCACCAGGATAGAGGACTGTGTGCCAGGGGTGATACACGAGGATCAGACAGGATTTGTCAAGGGACGGCAGCTCAACACGAATGTGTGGAGACTGCTAAATGTTATTATGATGCCGGCAGTGGAGGGGGAGGCGGAGATAGTGGTGGCGCTGGATGCGGAGAAAGCGTTTGATAGAGTTGAGTGGGGGTACCTGTGGGAGGTGCTGGAGCGGTTCGGATTCGGGGAGGGATTCATCAAATGGGTGAGGCTGCTCTACGCGGCTCCGATGGTGAGTGTAGTTACCAATGGAAGGAGATCGGAGTACTTTAGGCTCTACCGTGGGACCAGGCAGGGGTGCCCCCTGTCCCCCTTGCTCTTTGCACTGGCGATTGAACCTTTGGCTATGGCGTTGAGGGAGTCAGGGAGATGGAGGGGTCTGGTGCGGGGTGGGGAGGAAGATCGTGTATCGCTGTATGTGGACGACCTGCTGTTGTATGTGGCGGATCCAGAAGGGGGAATGCCGGGGGTGTTGGAGCTGTTAGCGGAATTTGGGGGCTTCTCGGGCTATAAGTTAAATTTAGGCAAGAGCGAGGTATTTGTAGTACACCCGGGTGATCAGGAGGAGGGAATTGGGAGACTCCCATTTAAGAGGGCAGTGAAGAGTTTCAGATACCTGGGGGTGCAGGTGGCCAGGAGTTGGGGGACTCTCCATAAGCTTAATTTTACCAGGCTGGTGGAGCAGATGGAGGAGGAATTTAAAAGGTGGGACATGGTGCCGCTATCGTTGGCGGGTAGAGTGCAGTCCGTCAAAATGACGGTTCTCCCGAGGTTCTTGTTCCTTTTTCGGTGTGTGCCCATCTTTATCCCTAGGGCCTTTTTTAGAAGGGTGACCAGCAGCATCATGAGCTTTGTTTGGGCGCATGGGACCCCGAGGGTGAAGAGAGTCTTCTTGGAGCGGGGTAGAGATTGGGGGGGGCTGGCGGTACCCAATCTCTCGGGATATTATTGGGCGGCCAATGTGTCGATGGTGCGCAAGTGGGTAATGGAGGGGGAGGGGGCAGCATGGAAACGGATGGAGAGAACGTCCTGTGGAGATACAAGCTGGTGGCCCTGGTAATGGCGCCGTGGCCGCTCCCTCCCACGAGGTATACCACGAGTCCGGTGGTGGCGGCTACCCTCAAGATTTGGGGGCAGTGGAGGCGACATAGGGGAGAAGTGGGGGGCTCGATGGAGATTCCGTTAAGGGGGAACCATAGGTTCGTCCCGGGGAACATTGATGGGGGATTTCAGGGTTGGCACAGAGCGGGCATCAGACAGCTGAGGGACCTGTTTACTGATGGGAGGTTTGCGAGACTGGGGGAGTTGGAAGAGAAATTTGGGCTCCCCCCGGGAAACATGTTCAGGTATCTGCAGGTAAAGGCATTTGCTAGACGGCAGGTGGAGGGATTTCCTTCGCTTCCCACGAGGGGGGGTGAGTGACAGGGTGCTTTCGGGGGTCTGGGTCGGAGAGGGGAAGATATCTGATATCTACAAGGTTATGCAGGAGGCGGAGGAGGCGTCAGTAGAGGAGCTGATAGCTAAGTGGGAGGGGGAACTGGGGGAACAGATCGAAGACGGGACATGGGTTGATGCCCTGGAGAGGGTTAATTCTTCCTCCTCGTGTGCGCGGCTTAGCCTCATCCAATTCAAGGTGCTGCACCGTGCCCACATGACTGGGACGAGCTCACAGGGCTAATCGCTGGCTTTGAAAGCAGACCAAGGCAAGCCAGCAGCACGGTTCGATTCCCGTAACAGCCTCCCCGAACAGGCGCCGGAATGTGGCGACTAGGGGCTTTTCACAGTAACTTCATTTGAAGCCTACTCGTGACAATAAGCGATTTTCATTTCATTTCATTTTCATGAGTAGGTTCTTTGGGGGTGGAGACAGGTGTGTCAGGTGCTCGGGGAGTCCAGCGAACCATGCCCATATGTTCTGGGCATGCCCGGCACTGGAGGAGTTCTGGAAGGGGGTGGCGAGGACGGTGTCGAGGGTGGTGGGATCCAGGGTCAAGCCAGGATGGGGACTCGCGATTTTTGGGGTTGGGGTGGAGCCGGGAGTGCAGGAGGCGAAAGAGGCCGGTGTGCTGGACTTTGCTACAATGGAAGTATGCGAGGCCCCCAAGCATGGAGACCTGGATCAATGACATGGCGGGTTTCATTAAGCTAGAAAAGGTCAAATTCGCCCTGAGAGGGTCGGTACAAGGGTTCTTTAGGCGGTGGCAACCTTTCCTCGACTTTCTGGCTCAACGATAGGGTACGGGGACAGTAGCAGCAGCAACCTGGGGGGGAGGGGGCGGAAGGGGGAGGGAAAAGGGGGGGGGGGTACGATGACTATGTTGTTTATTTAATTTAAATTTATTTTTAAGTTCTTTTGTTGTTCATTGGGGTTGGGGGGGGGGGGGGGGATGTGGTACATGCGTCGATACGGTCTGGGGAGTGTTACAATTATTATGGGTTATTTTGTTGCATTTCATTGTTTGTCGTTATGTTTTATATTTTCTGTAAAAAATTCCAATAAAAATTATTTAAAAAAAAAAAACTTTTCTTAAATGCTGTGAGAGTTCTCGTCTTGACCACACTTTCAGGCAGTGAGGTCCAGATTCCCACCACCCTCTGGATGAAAAAGGCTTTCTTCACATCCACTGTAAATCTCCTTCTCCTTACCTCATATCTATGACCCCCTTGTTATAAATGGGCAAAGTACTAAATTAGTACTTTGCATCAGTGTTCACCAAAGAAAGGAGGCTGGATTCTCCCCACTCCAATGCCAAAATAAGCTGGTGCTGGGGTGGAGAATCCATTTTGGCGCACAACATCGGGACCGGGGCCAGTTCCCTGATTCTCCAGGCCCCAAAACGCGGCGTACCCGGAGAGTGCACCGTGCCGCATATCACCTACCTGTGGCTATTGCTGGAGGCCTACCCTGCCCCCAACTGGCTGAAGTCCCGACGAATTGGACCTAACATGGTCCTGTCGGTCGGGATACTAGCGTGGTGGCTGCGGGCCGATCGGAGGGCAGTGGGGGCCTTATACGTGGCCGGGCAATGTTTGGGCGCGCGGCCAATCGGGGCACTATGTTAAGGTCCAGCTCCGCGGTCCGAATCTGCCATGGAGCACGGCGCGGCCGCTGGAGGCCACCGCTGTGCGCATGTGCGGCTTCCGACCCAGAAGTGCGGGGGGCCCGTATCTGCAGCAAAAGCTGCCAGATTTACTCTGATACCCTGCTAGCCCCCTGCAGGGCTCGGAATATGTGGCCCTTTCACACCAGTTTTTCTGGCATGAAAGTCCACAGTTTTTACGATGGCTTGGGGACATATTCTCAAAAACAGAGAATCCAGCCCAGGGGTTATGTGGAAGATGATTCATGGGTAGGGTGTGTGGATAGTCTGGGTCATGTTGACATCAAAAAGGAGGAGGTATTGGGTGTTTTAAAAGACATTAAGGTGGATACGTCACCTGATGGGATTTACCTCAGAATACTGAGGAAAGCAAGGGAGGAAATTACTGGGGTTTTCACTGACATCTTTGGATCCTCATTCACTACAGGTGAGGTCCCAGAGAACTGGAGAATAGATAATGTGGTACCGCTGTTTAAGAGTGTTTAAGAAAGGTAGCAGGGATAATCTTGGAAACTATAGGATGGTGAGCCTCACCTTGGTAGTAGGTAAATTATTGGACAGAATTCTCGGGGACAGGATTTATACCCATTTGGAAACAAATGGACTCATTAACAATAGACAACATGGTTTTATGAAGGAGAGGCCGTGCCTGACATGATCAAGTTTTTTGAGGAGGTGACAAAGATAATTGATGAGGGGAGGCAGTGGATGCTGTCTATATGGACTTCAGTAAAGCCTTTGACAAAGTGCCTCATGGCAGACTTTCACAAAAGGTGAAGTCACACGGGATCAGAGGTGAGATCGTAAGATGGATACAGAACTGGCTCGGTCACAGAAGTCAAAGGATATCATAGAAGGTTGTTTTTCTGAATGGAAGGTTGTGACTAGTGGTGTTCCACAGGGATCGGTGCTGGGGCCCCTGTTGTTTGTAGTATACATAAATGAGTTGGAGGAAAATATAGCCGGTCTGATTAGTAAGTTCGCGGATGACACCAAGGTTGGTGGAGTGGCAGATAGTGTTGAGGATTGTCAGAGGATTCAGCAGGACATAGATAGGTTGGAGACTCGGGCAGAAAAATAGCAAATGAAGTCTAATCCAGACAAATGTGAGGTAATGCATTTTGGTAGGTCTGACATAGAGGAGAAATATACTGTAAATGGCAAAGCTCTTAAGAATATAGAAAGTCAGAGAGATCTGGGCGTGCAGGTCGACAGATCTTTGAAAGTGGCAATACAAATAGACCAGGTAGTCGAGAAAGCATACGGAATGCTTGCCTTCATTGGATGGGGCATTGAGTATAAAACTTTACAAATCATGCTGCAGTTGTATAGAACCTTGGTCAGGCCGCATGTGGAATATTGTATACAATTCTGGTCGCCACACTACCACAAGGATGTGGAGGCTTTGGAGAGGGTGCAGAGGAGGTTTACCAGGATGCTGCCTGGTCTGGCTATGTGGAGAGGCTGAATAGACTCGGACTGTTTTCACTAGAACGACGGAGGTTGAGGGACAACCTGATAGAGATTCTGAGAGGTGTGGATAGAGTGGATGGGCAGGCACTTTCCCAGGGTGGAGGGGTCAGTCACCAAAGGGGAAAGGTTTCAGGTCCATGGGGCAACGTTTAGAGGAGATGTGCAAGGCAAGGTTTTTACACAGAGGGTGCTGAGTGCCTGGGGAGGTTGTAGAAGCAGATACATTAACAAGGCATCAAGAGGCATCAGACGTTCAAAAGGCATCAGATACATGGATAGAATGTGTATAGAGGGATACGTCACAAGGAAGTGCTGAAGGTTTTAACCAAGGTTGGTATCATGACCGGTACAGGCTTGAAGGGCCGAAGGGACTGATCCTGTGCTGTATTGTTCTTTGTTCTTTGTTATTGAACCCTCTACTAAGGGGAAAAGATTCCTCCAATCTACCACATCTGTGTGCTTCATAATTTTGCATACCTCAATCAGTCCTCCCTCAGCCTTCACTACTCTGAGAAAAATAACCCCAGTTTAACCAACCTCTTCATAGTTGAATCACTCCAGCCCAGGCAACATCCTGGTGAATTTCCTCCACCATTTCCAGTGCTATCACATCCTTTCTACAGTATGCTGTCCAGAACTGCACATAGTACTCGATCTGTAGCCTAACACATGTTTTATACAGCTCCATCATAACCTCCCTGTTCTTATATTCTATGCCTCTGCTACAAAAGGCAAGTATCTAATTTGTCTTTGTAACCACCTTATCTACCTGCCTTGCTGTCTTCAGAGATCTTTGGACATGTACCACAAGGTCACTGTGATCTTTACTTCCTGGCATCCTACCACCCATTGTCACAGAGTCACAGAGGTATACAGCACAGAAAAGGCCCTTCAGCCCACCGCATCTACGCTGGTCAAAGACCACCACCAAATGATTCTAACCCTATTCTCCAGCACTTGATGTCTTGTCATCACAAATGCACATCTAAATACTTCTTAAATGTTATGAGGATTTCTGCCTCCACCACCATCTCAGGCAGCGAGTTCCAGACTCCCACAACCCTCTGGATGAAAAGCTTTTCCTCGCATTTCCTCTAAACTTCCTGCCCCTTACCTGAAATCAATGGCTTCTGGTCATTGACCCTCCACCAAGTGGAAAGGTTTCTTCCAATCCACTCTATCTCTGCCCTTCATAATTTCATACATCTCAATCCTGTCCCGCCTCAGGCTCCTCTGCTCTAAGGAAAAGAACCCCAGTCTATCCAATCTCTCTTCATAACTGAATCACTCCAGCCCAGGCAACATTGTGGTAAATCTTCTCTTCACCATTTCCAGTGCTAACACATCCTTTCTATAGTGTGGTGACCAGAACTGCACCAGACCAATACTCTGGCTGTGGCCTAACCAGCGTTTTATACAGCATTATAAACTCACTGCTCTTATATTCGATGCTTCAGCTCATAAAGACAATTATCTCAGATTCCAAACATATTCAAAAGTAAATAACTAAATAAATCCAAAACCATTCTCCACACCTCACAGATCACATTTTGTGCAGGTTTTTCCCCCTTTTCACCCCCTTCCCCCACTCCCTTCCCTCTCCCCAACGATGAACAATTCCTCAAACATGGTTATGTACAGCCCGACTGTATCTCAAACCCCTCCGCTGATTCGCTCAATTCGAACCTGATTTTTTCCAGCTGAAGAAAGTCGTACAGATCTGCCAGCTAGGCCACCGCCCCCAGTAGTGTTGTCGACCGCCATACCAACAGAATCCTTCGCCGGTCAACAAGAGAGGCGAAGGCCACAATGTCGGCCTCCCTCCCCTCCATCATGGTTTCATGTAATAAGCTAAAACAATGGCTCACACCTTCATGGAATATAACTATCTCAGGAAGCATCTGGAAAAGCATGGATGAGAGTTTCAATTGAATTAAGTGACGAATGTTTAAAGCAGGCAGGTCTTTCAAGTCATAACCAAGTTAAATTTTAGCATACAGCTAAAAGCAAAGTTTCACAGCTTAATTAAAATAAACTCTCTTAGTAAACAGCTGGAAAGGATGGATGATGCTCAGTCGAATTTGGTGTCAATTCTAAGTGTAAAATTCTACGAACATCAAGTCAATTAAAAGAAAATTGGAGACGACCTGTCTACGAGAGATATAATTTAAAGTCAAAATCAAAGGCAAAGTTATGAGCTGGGGACAATTGGAAAATTAAATGATTCGAAATCACAGAAATAAAAGTAACTATTGAAACCAAAGCATTTTTAAATCAGATCTGAGAGGTGACGTTATGCCCAAAATGAATAATTAGTTGTATTAAAATGTTTACATCAAAGATACTTTTTAACTATCAAAGTGAAACAAGCTCATTTACAATAATGTCGTTAAAACTTAATAACTCTTCGAAAGAGAATATAAACCCGAAAAAAGGGGACAGCCAGCAGGGCCAGCTCTCACAGCTCGGTACATAGGAAGGATAGGACACAGCAACCGAGTTCACCAGCGAATACATCTCAAGATGACCAGATTCTAAAGAAGATTGATTGTCAAGGTGGGCCTGAAGGTCCCTTCAACCAACAGGAAGGATCCAGAAGCAAGATCTTTTTACCTTTCTGTTAAGAAAGTGTTTACAGCTTTTTTTAAAAAAAATTATAATAATAACTTAAAAGTTTTAACCTGAAACAGTGGTTATTAGCCTACTTTACTTACTTAACAACGCAGGACCCAGCTACTAAGGGGTAAGTAGGTAAAATTCTTCGGTGAAGGTATGGGTTATACCGGGGGATAACTTGAATATATAGTTTGACCTGAATAGCACCCACTGAAGCCTGCATCGGAGTCAGGCAGTGAGAATCCCTGTTCACCATTTAGAATATCGACCCTTTTTTGGTAAAGGGGGAATTCTAAGAATAGTGGTGAGTTTTAACTTCACCTATGTCCTGATAGATTCGGACCCTGTTCCCCTCCCATTCGCAGTTCCGCTTCTCCCTTGCCCACCATGGGATCTTCTCCTTCCCCACAAACTTGTGAAGCCTCGCAATCACCACCTCCGGCTGATCCCCCGTTCTCAATTTCTGCCTTATGGACCTGTGTGCCCTTTCCACCTCCGGGGCCTTGTCCAGCACCCTCTCCGCCACCAGCCCCGGCAACATCCTTGAGACATATCTCGTGGCACCCATGCCTTCCACACTCTCTGGTAAGCCAATGACATGCAGATTCTGCCTTCTGGATCTGTTCTCCTGCTCCTGTACCTTTGCCCTTAGCGACTTGCAAAAGTGCCCAGGAGCCCCACCACTGCCACCAATGGCACCACCCAATCACTGTGATTGAACATCACTTTCTTCATCTCCCGGAAATGTAACCTCGTGCCTCTAGACACTTCTCGACTCTCCATTATAAAATGACAGAATTTACAGTGCAGAATGAGGTCATTGGGCCATTAAGTCTCACCGGCCGTTGGAAAGTGCACCCTATTTCAGCCCCCACCTCCAAACCATCATCATTACCCAGTAACCCCACTTAACCTTTTGGAGACGAAGGGGCAATTTAGCATGGCCAATCCACCTAACCTGCACATATTTGGACTGTGGGAGGAAACCGGAGCACCTGAAGGAAACCCACGCAGACACGGGAAGAAAGTGCAAACTCCGCACAGACTGTGACCCAAGGCCAGAATTGAACCCAGGAGCCTAGAGCTGTGAGGCAGCAATGCTAATCACTGTACCACCATGCCACCCATCGACCCTTTCAGGTGTACTACCGCTCCCTCGATGGCCTTCGACTGATCTTCATTCATCTCCTATCGCTGCTGGTGGAACTCCTCTCTAATAAATGCCAGCAACTGCTTCATCTGAGTTAGCACTCCCTCAAGCCTTGCTCCAGAGTGTTTCTTTTGATTTGTGTGTTTAAGCCCTGGAGTGGGAGTTGAATTTTGACCTCTGCGATTCAGGGAGATAAGTGCACTACTAGCTCAGTCACTGCTGACACACATGGTCAGTAACAAAGGAGGGTATTGCCACCACTTCTTTGTGTTACATTCGGGGGGGGGGGGGGGGGGAGCAGGGGGGGTGGGGGGGGCGGTAATGTTTTGTGCATCTAATGCTTTAATGTTATTTGTAACTGTGAAATAAATCTTTAAATAAAAAAGATTTTTATTGGGGGGGGGTTGTTGGGTTACGGGTATAGGGTAGATACATGGGTTTGAGTAGGGTGATAATTGCTCGGCACAACATTGAGGGCCGAAGGGCCTGTTCTGTGCTGTACCTTTCTATGTTCTAATTGCGCATGATTAAAGTCACTCATCCCTCTGGCTAATATAGTAAATTCACCGTGAAAACTCTCCAAGGCTTGATGGTTGAAAAATGCCAACTGTTGAGATGCATTAAATTATTGGTGGTGGTGAAGTAACCACTAGAGGGCAACCACATCCCATTCATCAACAGGATTTCCTGGCCACAGACGCTGTGGTCAGTTAGCTCGGTCACTCTTGGCCTGGTCACTCTTGGCCTGGAACTTCCGTACCATCCTCTGGCGCACGGAGTGGGTACGCCGCACATGCGCAGCAGGACTATGCTGAAAAATAGAAAAACCTTTTGTACTGTACAATAAATGAAAACAAACGGCAATATATATAATTTTGAAAATGTCATTAAAAAGATATTTTTTTAAACGACTATGCAGAAGTCCCGATGCACAGACATGCGCGCTGAAAGTGCGCCAAGTTCAAATTTCTGCTCCTGTGTCTTTCAAGTCCATTGAGCAGCACTGAAATATGAAGGCCCATAACCTATGTGGGCAGCATGGTAGCACAAGTGGATAGCACTGTGGCTTCACAGCGCCAGGGACTGTGTGGAATCTGCACGTTCTTCCCGTGTCTGCGTGGGTTTCCTCTGGATGCTCCGGTTTCCTCCCACAATCCAAAGACGTGCCGGTTAGGTGGATTGGCCATGATAAATTGCCCTTAGTGACCAAAAAGGTTAGGAGGGGTTATTGGGTTACGGGGGTCAGGTGGAAGTGAGGGCTTAAGTGGGTCAGTGCAGACTTGGTAAGCTGCATGACCTCCTTCTGCACAGTATGTTCTATGTTCTATGTAACCATGGTCCGCTCATTCTGAGGTAGAAAAGTGCCCACTTAACAACGCTCCAAAATCGCAATGAGATTTCTGACTCCAGTCGCCGCCTTGGGCCTATGTCGGGACACTCTGCGCAGGCTACCCTGCGGCACAGTTTGAATGTAGCCTCTCTCCCTTGTGACAAAATTAAGACAATGCCCATTGAGGTCAGGGATTTAAATTGCAGCTGTATATTGAAGGCAAAAGGCAACAGGTTTCACAGCTGTTCTGACGGGATCAATGTTATTTTAATCATTTTTTTTTTTGTTCTTTTATGGACATTTTTCATTTTATTTTTTAATTTAAAATGATTATTATTTAATATTCATAAGTTTTGTCATTTGTTATAAATCTGTGAAACTACTATTTAAATTTGCACTGTATAACTTTACGTGTGACATGCTTAAAAATGTTTGTGTGTTTCCATTTAGAATGTGGCAACTGAAAATTCAGGTGGGAAGAAGAGAAGATGTGGCACCCCATGCCCCACCCCTGCCACTGGCAACCTGAAGCCAGACACCTTGGCACTGTTAGCCTGGTACCCGTGCAGTGTCACAGTCAGCTTGGCAATGCCACCCAGTTACTCTGGCAGTCAGGTGACGAGGTGCCAGGCTGGCAGTGCCAAAGTGACTGGGTGCCAGAGGGAGTGCGAGGATACCACCCTGCCCAGCGCCTGACCATCTGGAAGTCTGCAATGGTCTGGGAGAATCCCCCAGATGCCATTACATCTGATCCACAATTGTGTGGACCAATACTTAATACCGCCCGATTAAAGCCTCGCTGGCGAGACCGTTCGTTCCCAGGCCCTGGGGGAATATGGTGCAGGCATATTTAAATGAGCCTAATAGCTCATTTAAATATGCTGATCAGGATCACGTCAGTGTGGGCAAGATCTAGATCGCAACGTGTTGTAAGGTTCAGTTGAATCTCAAGCATCGCGAATCCCGTGAGAGGCCAACGCCTCGTTGCATCACCAAATCGGGTGCGATGCGGCCAGGAAATCCCATCTAATGGTTCTGTTCTCCAAATACAGGAGGGAGTGGAGGTGAGAGGTGAGGGGGAAGGAGCAAGGGAGGGAGAGAGGGGAGGGGAGTGACGCAAAGGGTGAAGGAGGGGAGGGAGTTGGTGGGAGGGAATGAAGGAGAGGGAGGTGAGGGCAAAGAAGGGGGAATAAGACGGGGAGGGCAAATTAGAGGGGGAATGGAGGGAAAGTTCACTGTCTACAAGCAGCAGCTGCTAGGCAACCCAAACTACTCTTGATTCACCTGGAAGCTGGGCTTGCACACCTGCACCAGGAGATACTACTGCAACAAGCTCCGTATTGCCCTCCTCCCGCTCCTCCACTTCTGCTTGCAAGACATCTTCTGGGTGAATGCTCAGTCTACACTGAAGGGCAATGTTGTGCAGTGCACAATGCACTAAAACTGACACGAGTTTCATGTTCATTGTTCAGGCAGTACGGCGGTTACTATTCGGCTTCAGCTCTTCCTTCAACATTTCACAAAGGAGCTCCGTTTCTCCCTTGCTGAAACACAGTCTCCTGGCACACATCTCCTCTGATATTATTTCATAAGATGCCCTTTGTCTATACACCTTATGGTTGGGTAATTGATTTCCTTCCTCACCAGGCAGACATATAGCCTGACTCCAGATTTTGAATTTGCACTGGATTCTGCAATACCAGTCAGAGAGATAATTCACATTACCTTACAGGAGGCTTGCATGCGTCAACTAAGGCATTATTAATGTAAAGTATTTGAAGCAATCACTGAGGATTTAAGGATCAACATGAGACAAGGAACAGAGAGCGAGTGCAGCTGAACACCTGGCTATAGGGCTGGTGCAGGAGGGAAGGCTTCAGATATGTAAATCATCGGGATACCTTCTGGGGAAGGTGAGACCTGTACGTGAAGGACGGGTTGTACCTAAACTGGAGGGGCACCAATATTCTGGGGCGGGAGGTTTTCTGGTGCTCTTCGGGAGGGTTGAAACTAGTTTGACAGGGGAGTGGGTACCAGAGCTACGGATCAGAGGATAGGTTAGCTGTTGAACAGGCAGAAATAGTATGCAGCGAGTCTGTGAAGAAGGAAGGCAGTCGGTAGGGCGATGTTACACTCAGTGGGATGGGTTCAAGTGTGTCTGTTTCAATGCAAAGAGTGTCAGGAATAAGGGAGATGAATATAGAGCATGGATCAGTACTTGGAACTACGATGTTGTGACCATTACGGAGAAATGGATTTCACAGGGGCAGGAATGGTTGTCAGATGTTCCGGGGTTTAGATGTTTTAAGAAGAATAGGGAGGGAGGTAAAAGAGGACGGGGAGTGGCACTGTTAATTAGGGAGTGCATCACAGCTGCAGAACAGGAGGTAGCTGAGGAGGGTTTGTCTACTGAGTCAGTATGGGTGGAAGTCAGAAACAAGAAAGGAGCAGTCACTTTATTGGGAGTTTTCTATAGACCCCCCAATAGCAGCAGAGAGATAGAGGAACAGATTGGGCGACAGATCTTGGAAAAGTGCAGAAGTAACAGAGTTGTTGTCATGGGTGACTTGAACTTCCCTAATATTGACTGGAACCTCCTTAGTGCAAATGGTTTGAATGGAGCAGATTTTGTCAGGTGTATCCAGGAAGGATTCCTGACTCAATATGTAGATAGGCCGGCTAGGGAGGAAGCCATATTGGATTTGGTGCTTGGCAACGAACCAGACCAGGTGTCGGATGTCTCGGTGGGAGAACATTTAGGTGACAGTGACCACGACTCCTTGACCTTCACCTAGTCATGGCGAGGGATAAGAACAGACAGTATGAGAAGGTATTTAATTGGGGGAGGGGAAATTATACTGCTATTAGGCAGGAGCTGAGAAGCATAAATTGGGCACAGTTGTTCTCAGGGAAATGCACAACAGTAATGTGGGGATTGTTTAAGGAGCACATGCTGCGAGTGCTGGATAGTTTTGTCCCACTGAGACAAGGAAGGAATGGGAAGTTGAAAGAGCCTTGGATGACAAGAGAAGTGGAGCTTCTATTCAAGAGGAAGAAGGAAGCTTACGTAAGGTTGAGGAAACAAGGATCTGACACGGCTTTACAGGGTTACAAGGTAGCCAGGAAGGAACTCAAAAATGGACTGAGGAGAGCTAGAAAGGGGCATGAAAAAGCCCTGGTGGGAAGGATTTGGGAAAACCGCAAGGCATTCTACACTTATTTGAGAAATAAGAGGATGATCAGAGTGAGAGTTGTGCTGATCGGGCATAGTGGAGGGAACTTGTGCCTTGAGTCTAGAGGTAGGGGAGGCCCTAAATGAATATTTTGCTTCAGTATTCACTAGAGGTTTTGCTGCAGTTTTATAAAACTCTGGTTAGACCACACTTGGAATATTGTGTCCAGTTCTGGTCGTCTCATTATAGGAAGGATGTAGATGCTTTGGAGAGGGGGCAGAGGAAATTTACCAGGATGTTGCTTGGGCTGGAAGGTATATCTTATGAAGAAAGGTTGAGGGAGCTAGCACTTTTCTCACTGGAACGAAGAAGGAAGAGTGGTAATAGAGTGCATAAGGTGATGAGAGGCATGAATAGAGTGGATAGACAGAGACTTCCCCAGGGTGGAAACAGCTGTCACGAGGTTGCATGATTTTAAGATGATTGGAGGAAAGTAAAGAGGAGATGTCAGAGGTAGGTTCTGTACACAGAGAGTGGTGGGTGCGTGGAATGCACTGCCAGTGGAGGTGGTGGAGTCAGAGTGATTAGGGACATTTACGCGACTCTTGGACAGGCACATGGAGAGCAGTAAATTGAAGGGTGTAGGTTAGGTTGATCTTAGATTAGGATAAATGGATAAGAACATGGGCCGAAGGTCCTGTACTGTGCTGTACTGTTCTATGTTCTATAGCATCAGGGAGACTCTAAAACACAGCTTTAAATACATTATAAAATTCAAATATGCTTTAGCTCCGAATCAGCTGGGACGACAGGCATGCTAATATTAGTGTCCTTGAAAGGACCAAGAGCACCATCATCGAGGCCAGGATCATCTGGAACCAACTACACTGGGCCGCCCATATGCTTAGAATGTCAGAGTCCCAGCTGCCAGAGCAAATCTTCTTCACCCAACTCAAGGAAGGATCCCAAACAAGAGAAGGACAAAGGAAGCTCTTCAAAGACACCTTGTAGGCTTACCTCAAGAAATGAAACATCGTCGACAATGCCTGGGAGACCTTTCCTCAGAAGAGATCTGCTTGGAGGAACATCTTGATTGAAGGGACACAATTCTTTGAAGACACCTAACAGCACGAGGAGGCTGGGAAAAGGAGCCTGAGAATTGAATACCGGTAATCAAGAGTCCAAGTACCTCACAAAAGCACCTGCGAAGTGTACGATTGAAGATGCGGCTTTAGGATTGGGTTTATCACCCACAAAACCCGTGACCAGTAACATAGAGTATCTTAGGTGGGCAATCATACTCTTTAGCGAGTGATCTCCGAAGATTACATACACTTCAAATGCACTCTACCTATTATAGTTCCTTTAATGGAAATAACATCTTCATGACAAACCAAACTTTAAATAGAATTTTTCTTCCACTTTCTATGACTCCGTTCTTATTTTATACATAAAAGTACAATTTAATGGAATTAAAAGCCCTTTCGACAAACCAAACTTTAAGAGATATAGATCATTGTTTCATTTTATGCATATTTTAAACATATTTATAAACACTATTAAAAAAGATTAACTCACTTCCGGTTGCGGCTATGACCAGCTAAGTCGCACGTTTGGTTGCTCCTGTTAGGAAGGTGTTTTCGGGCCGATTGGAGGGCCCCTAACGGCGCTGGAACGGCAATTCCCGGTGGGGGAAGGTTCCCAGAGGAGAACCCCGTCAAATTTATGGTCGTCACCCGAAGTGGGGCAGGAAAAAAAGCGGCAGCAGCTCCCCGAAAAAAGCGGGGGAAGAAATCCAAAATGGCGGCCGGCGGCGCACCCGAGGACTGGAGGACATGGGCGGCGGAGCAGCAGGCCGCTCTCCTGCGCTTCTTCACGGAGCTGAAAGTGGAGCTGCTGGAGTCGATGAACGCGACGACCACCAGGCTGATGGGGGCACAGGCGACCCAAGAGGCGTCAATTCGGGAGCTGCAGCAGGAGATGACTGTGAGGGAGGAGGAGGCCACGGTCCTCGTGGGAAAGGTGGAGGTGCATGAGGCACTCCACCTGAGATGGCAAAACCGATTGGAGGAGATGGATACCCGCATGAGGCGGAAAAACCTGAGGATCCTGGGCCTGGCAGAAGGGCTGGAGGGGTCGGACCTCCAGGGGTATGTGGCAGAAATGCTGGGCTCACTGATGGGGGCAGGGGCCGTCCCTTCGCCCCTGGAATTGGAGGAGGCCTACAGAGTAATGGCCAGGAAGCCAAGAGCAAACGAACCCCCGAGGGCGGTGCTGGTTCGGTTCCAGCGATTCAGTGACCGGGAGAGGGTGCTGAGGTGGGCCAAGAGAGAGAGGAGCAGCAAATGGGAGAACTCGACGGTGAGGATCTTTCAGGACTGGAGTGCGGAGGTGGCAAAGCGGCGGGCCCGGTTCAACCGGACGAAGGCGGTGCTGCATGCCAAGAGAATTAGATTCGGGATGCTGCAGCCAGCGCGCTTGTGGGTGACCTACAAGGACCAGCACCACTATTTCGAGTCCCCGGAGGAGGCGTGGGCCTTTGTCCAGGAAGAAAAGCTGGACTCGAACTAGAACCAGGGGATACTTGGCGGTCGTTGCCGCTCTGGTACTTTAAGCTGGACACGTGGCTTTCTGTTGGCTGGATTTTCACTTGGCCGTATTTTTGGACCCTTTTTGTTCTCTATACCAGTTTTTTCTCTCTTTTTCCTGTTATTTATAATGTTATGGTGGGAGGGCGGGGTGGGGGGGGAGTGCCGGGGGTATGTGTTTCTTGTGGGGTTTTTGGTTGTTTTGTATTTATCGGTGGGAGATCGGGGACGGGGGTGGAACTGAAGATGGAGGGGCGGGGAGGGGCAGGGCGAAAGCGCGGGCTTTCCTCTGGTTTCCCGCGCACGGGGCAGAGGAGGGAGGGGGATGGGAGTAAGGGGCGTGGTCAGCAATGGCTCCCTTTCCCGCGCTGGAGCGGGGTCAAGGAGGGGTGGTAAGGGGGGGGACGTCCCCCCATGCCGGGAGGAGCCGGAGTGTGGCAGGGGCAGCCGGGTCAGCGTAAACCAGCTGACTCACGGAAGTACTATGGAGGGTGCGTCGCGGCTAGGAAGGGTCCTAGCCTGGGGGGGGAGGGGGGTGGGAGGGGGAGGGGGGAAGGGGGGGGCCACCGGGTTGCTGCTGAAAAGGCCAGGGAGGAGAAGTTGAGGACTGGAGGGGTGGGGGGGGGGGCGCCATCGCCATGGGGAGCGGGTCAGAAAGGGAGGGCTGACTCGGGGCGAGCAGGTGACAGGATATGGCTAGTCGGCGGGGGAAAGGGGCGGGCTGCCCTTCGACCCGGCTGATCACTTGGAATGTGAGGGGGCTGAATGGGCCGGTCAAGAGAACGATAGTAATCTCGCATTTGAAGGGGCTGAAGGCGGATGTAGCAATGCTACAAGAGACCCATTTGAAGGTGGCGGACCAGGTCCGCCTGAGAAGGGGGTGGGTGGGACAAGTGTTCCACTCAGGACTGGACGTAAAGAACCGAGGGGTGGCGATCCTGGTAGGGAAGAGGGTGTCGTTCGTGGCGGCGGAGGTGGTGGCGGATAAAGAGGGTAGATATGTCATGGTGAAGGGCAGGCTGCAGGGGGAGAAAGTGGTGATGGTTAACGTGTATGCCCCGAACTGGGACGACGCTGGCTTCATGAGGTGCCTACTGGGCCTCATTCCGGACCTGGAGGCAGGGGGCCTGATCATGGGGGGGGACTTCAACACAGTGCTGGACCCCGTGTTGGACAGATCGAGTTCAAGGACGAGTAGGAGGCCGGCAGCGGCAGAAGTGTTAAAGGGGTTTATGGAGCAGATGGGAGGGGTGGACCCCTGGAGGTTTGGGAGGCCGAGGGCGAGGGAGTATTCCTTTTTCTCCCATGTCCACAGAGTCTATTCTAGAATTGACTTTTTTGTATTAAGCAGGGGACTGATCCCGAAAGTACGGGAAGTGGAGTACTCGGCCATAGCGGTCTCAGACCACGCGCCACACTGGGTAGATTTGGAAATGGGAGAGGTGCGAGACCAGCGTCCGCTGTGGCGCCTGGATGTGGGGTTGCTGGCGGATGAGGAGGTGTATAAGAGGGTCCGGAAGAGCATTGAGAGATATCTGGACATTAATGACACGGGGGAGGTGCAGGTGGGGATGGTATGGGAGGCCCTGAAGGCGGTGATCCGGGGGGAGCTGATCTCCATACGGGCACATAGGGAAAGGAGGGAGAGACAGGAGAGGGAGAGGCTGGTGGGGGAGCTTCTGGACGTGGATAGGAAATATGCGGAGGCACCAGAGGAGGGGCTGCTGGGGGAACGGCGTAGTTTGCAGGCTAAGTTTGACCTGTTGACCACCAGAAAGGCGGAGACACAGTGGAGAAGGGCGCAGGGCGCGATTTATGAGTATGGGGAGAAGGCGAGTAGGATGCTGGCGCATCAGCTCCGCAAGCGGGATGCGGCTAGAGAAATTGGGGGAGTGAGGGAGAGGGGTGGGAACATAGTGCAGAAGGGGCCAGAAGTAAATGGGGTTTTCAGAGACTTCTATAAGGAGCTGTATCGGTCAGAGCCGCCGACGAGGGGAGGGGGGATGGCAGGCTTCTTGAACAAACTGAGGTTCCCCAAGGTCCAAGAGGAGCTGGTAGAGGGGCTGGGGGCGCAGATAGGGCTAGAGGAGCTAGTCAAGGGGATTGGGCATATGCAGTCGGGGAAGGCGCCGGGGCCAGACGGGTTCCCGGTGGAATTTTACAAAAAATATGCGGATCTGGTGGGCCCTGTGCTGGTGCGAGCCTTCAACGAGGCATGGGAGAGGGGGGCTCTGCCCCCGACAATGTCGCAGGCACTGATCTCTCTGATCTTGAAGCGGGACAAGGACCCCGTGCAGTGTGGGTCATATAGGCCTATCTCGCTCCTGAATGTGGACGCCAAGCTGCTGGCAAAGATCCTGGCTACCAGGATAGAGGATTGTGTGCCAGGGGTGATACACGAGGACCAGACGGGTTTTGTGAAAGGGCGGCAGCTTAATACGAACGTGCGGAGACTGCTAAACGTCATCATGATGCCGGCAGTGTAGGGGGAGGCGGAGATAGTGGTGGCATTGGACGCGGAGAAAGCATTTGATAGGGTGGAGTGGAAGTACCTGTGGGAGACGCTGGAACGGTTTGGATTTGGGGAGGGATTTATTAAATGGGTGAAGCTGATCTATTCGGCCCCGACGGCAAGTGTAGTGACGAATGGTAGGAGATCGGAGTATTTTGGGCTCCACCGGGGGACCAGACAGGGGTGCCCCTTGTCCCCCCTGCTCTTCGCACTGGCAATTGAACCATTGGCGATGGCACTGAGGGGCTCAGGGGGGTGGAGAGGGCTGACAAGGGGCGGGGAGGAGCACCGGGTATCGCTATACGCGGACGACCTGCTGCTATACGTGGCAGACCCAGAAGGGGGAATGCCGGAGGTGATGGAACTGCTAGCAGAATTCGGGGCCTTTTCGGGGTACAAGCTAAACTTGGGTAAGAGTGAGGTATTTGTGATACACCCAGGGGACCAGGAAGAGGGAATCGGGAGACTCCCGTTGAAGAGAGCAGGAAAGAGTTTTAGATATTTAGGGGTGCAGGTGGCAAGGAACTGGGGGACTCTCCACAAGTTGAACTTCTCTAGGCTAGTGGAACAGATGGAGGAGGAATTTAAAAGGTGGGACATGGTGCCGCTGTCGCTGGCGGGCAGAGTGCAGTCCGTTAAAATGACGGTCCTCCCAAGGTTTTTGTTTTTATTTCAGTGCTTGCCCATCTTCCTCCCTAGGGCCTTCTTCAAAAAGGTGACGAGCAGCATCATGAGCTACGTGTGGGCGCATGGCACCCCAAGGGTGAGGAGGGTCTTCTTGGAGCGGAGTAGGGAGAGTGGAGGGCTGGCATTACCCAACCTTTCGGGGTATTACTGGGCGGCTAATGTGTCGATGGTGCGCAAGTGGATGATGGAATGGGAGGGGGCAGCTTGGAAACGAATGGAGAGGGCGTCCTGTGGCAACATAAGCCTGGGGGCCCTAGTAACGGCGCCATGGCCGCTCCCTCCCACGAGGTACACCACGAGCCCGGTGGTGGCGGCCACCCTCAAGATCTGGGGGCAGTGGAGGCGACACAGGGGGGAAGTGGGGGGTCTGATGGAGGCACCGTTAAGAGGGAACCATAGATTCATCCCGGGGAACATGGACGGGGGATTTCAGAGCTGGCACAGGGTGGGCATCAGGCAGCTGAAGGATCTGTTTGTAGATGGGAGGTTTGCGAGCCTGAGAGAGCTGGAGGAGAAATTCGGGCTCCCCCCGGGAAACGTGTTTCGACATTTGCAGGTGAAGGCATTTGCTAGCCGCCAGGTGGAAGGGTTCCCCTTGCTCCCCAGCAGGGGGGCGAGCGATAGGGTGCTCTCGGGGGTCTGGGTCGGAGGGGGGAGGATATCGGACATATACAAAGTAATGCAGGAGGCTGAGGAGGCATCAGTAGAGGAGCTGAAAGCCAAGTGGGAGGGGGAGCTGGGAGAGCAGATAGAGGATGGGACATGGGCTGATGCCCTGGAGAGGGTTAATTCTTCCTCCTCGTGTGCGAGGCTTAGCCTCATTCAATTTAAGGTGCTACATAGAGCCCATATGACGGGGACAAGGATGAGTCGGTTCTTTGGGGGTGAGGACAGATGTGTCAGGTGTTCGGGAAGTCCAGCGAACCATGTCCATATGTTTTGGGCATGTCCGGCACTGGAGGAGTTCTGGAAGGGGGTGGCAAGGACGGTGTCGAGGGTGGTGGGATCCAGGGTCAAACCAGGATGGGGACTAGCGATCTTTGGGGTTGGGGTGGAGCCGGGGGTACAGGAGGCGAGAGAGGCCGGAATACTGGCCTTTACGTCCCTAGTTGCGCGAAGAAGGATACTGATACAGTGGAAGGACGCGAGGCCTCCAAGCGTGGAAACTTGGATTAATGACATGGCAAGCTTTATCCAGTTGGAAAGGGTCAAATTCGCCCTGAGAGGGTCGGTACAAGGGTTCTTCAGGCGGTGGCAGCCTTTCCTCGACTTTTTGGCTCAAAGATAGGGTGCAGAGGTCGCAGCAGCAGCAACCCGGGGGGGGGGGGAGGGGGGGGGTGGCAACAACGGGTGTGGTGGGTTATTTAAGGTTGTAATGCGGACAAATATGTTCGCAGTTCATGTTTGATGTTAATTGTTGCTTTGTTTGTTTTTTTTGGGGGGGGGAGGGGGGGAGGGACAGCGCGCGCGGGGGGTCGGGCGGGGGGGGGGATATCTGTTAAGAGGGAATATTGTGTAATAGTCTATGGTTAGGGGGGGTAAATATTCTCATGTAAAAAATCTCTTCAATAAAAATTATTTTAAAAAAAAAGATTAACTCATGGAAAAAAAAGCTCTTCAATACCTCCAGCCTCAGTTCGATGATTCTGGATGGAAAATAAATTGCAAATAAACACGCACTTTTAGCACGCATGACCATGTGTCAGGGCATCTGCATAATCCCGGTGAGCATGTGCACCGTGCAATCTCCATATGCCTGAAGATTGTATAGATGTTTCAGGCCAAGAAAACACCAACAGATTAAAACTCTCCCTCTACACTATCCCATCAAACACTTCCAGGACACGTACCACACGGGGTTAGATGCAGAGTAAAACTCACCTTCTACACTCTCCCATATTATGGGCCAGGGTTTCGAGAACACCAAGGTATCATGAAGTTCACCTGACCCAAAACTTTTAATAGATTTTGGTTATGGAGAGCAAAAGAGCCCACTTTACAGGTGTGATGCAACAGAGATCTAAAAGTATTTTTAAACAAAAATTATGTTTATTCGAAGAATCCAGGTAACATTTTATAAACACACAGTAAACAATTTATCAACACAAATAATCCCCACAGATACAATACTCTATAGATAACCCTTAATAACTTTCCAAACAACATCCAATAGCCAAAACACTTTTTTAAAAAGACAGCAGGTTTGCATTCCTTGCAGAAATCATCAAGTGATCTGGAGACATACTTTAGACTGCAGTGAGAGACATCCATACACACATCTGCTTGGTTTGAATGCAAGTTTCCAATTGAAATGAAAATGAAATGAAAATTGCTTATTGTCACAAGTAGGCTTCAAATGAAGTTACTGTGAAAAGCCTCTAGTCGCCACATTCCAGCGCCTGTTCGGGGAGGCTGGTATGGGAATTGAACCGTGCTGCTGGCCTGCCTTGCTCTGCTTTAAAAGCCAGCTATTTAGCCCAGTGTGCTAAACCAGCCCCAATTGAAAGCAAAACTAAACACAGAGCCAGAAACAGCTTCCAGCTCAAAGCGAAAGTATAAAGTAAAGCAGAGCTCAGCTCCACCCACACAATGACATCGCTGCAGCCACTTAAGAAGACAAACATTTCTTAAAGTGGCATTCACATGGCACCCATCAAACACTCCCAGGGGACAAGTACAACACAGGGTTAGATTAAGAGTAAAGCTCCCTGTACATTGTCCCATCAAACACTCCCATGGCAGATAAAGCACAGAGTTAGATACAGAGTAGGGTTCCTCTACACAGTCTCTTCAAACACTCTGGTGAATCTCTGTGTCTATTCGGAACCCTGGGTATCCAGTATCCCTTCTCAGGTCCCAAATAACAGGTCAAATCTGTGCTTTATGGCAAAGTCCACTTGCACTTTATTTGTCAGCTGTGTCACAGGTAACTTATTTTCAATGCAACATTTAGGAAGTTCCGACTAGCCCTACAGAAAGCTAGTCAGATTAATTGGCTTTAGCGAATACAGTAGTTGAGTTTTCATTCAATTACGGATCGTAGTAATTCTTCAGGATAATATAACTAAGTGATTTAAACAAAAGAAAGATGGCAATTGGTAAGCAGCAAAGAACTAGGTTTCAGAAATATAGATAGGGTGATTCCAGAATGAGTTTTTCCATCCCGGTAAATGATTCTTAAGGAGATTATTATCTTAAGGTTTGGTCTTCTTATTACTTCTGATTGGCTTTAACTAATTTATAATTCGCTCAATTCGGCCAAACTGTCAGTCTATCAATTTATGAGATATATGTATTTCAATATATTGGTGCCAATTTCCCATTCCATCGCTTGCCAATTTAATTAGAAAAATACAGTTTTTGTTAAGAGATTATCAGTCCTAGACTGGCTGTTACTATAGAAACGGGACTACTCATACTGGACAGCCGCCCAGCTTTTACCAAACAATGGGGCCTTTTAGCTAGTTGACATCACTGGCAGTCTCACAAGCAACTTGCAAAATGTGAAACTTAAAAATTAAAGAGCATTATCTGGATTAACGCTTAGTGGATTCCCAACTACTGTTGCACTGAAATAATGCTTAGCATGATTATCGTTAATTATTATTAATGAGTTCTCAATAAACCTCTATCATCTTCCCTTACTCTCATGATTATAGCTGATTGGAAAAGTCAATTTCTATCACACTCTCAGGGCAGGTATAGGATGTATAGATATACACTGTCGTTCTGGATCCACACACGTTCCATCAAATATCTAACAAAGGTGCACAGGATATGTTTTAGAGGGTGCTGACATAACCTCCAGTAAAATGTTGGGAACTTGAGGAGAACGTGGGAAGAGAATGGATGATAATAGATAAATGACACGCATTGGAAATGTTAACCGTCGGTTAGCAGTTGAGAACGTGTCAGCTTCTGCAGCATGTTAAATTGAAGATTTATTTTACATTTACAAGTAGTATTTATGAATCAGATGCACCATCTTTGCCCCATGAGTGTATCATTCTCTACCAGTCTCTGCTGTTCTCCGCTAGTCACTGCCAGAGTCTGCTGGTAGCTGTGAGTCTCTGCCATTCTCTGCTGGTCATTGTGAGTCTCTGCCAATCCCTGCTGGTGGCTGCCAGTCTCTCTCATCTCGGACATTCATGGCTGGTCTCGGACAGTCGCTGTTGGTCTCTGCGAGTATCTGCTGGTCTCGGCTACTGTCTGCTCGTCTCTCACCAGCCTGTGCACTGCCAGTCGAACCAGTTTCCACTGGTCTCCGTCACACTCTACTGTTCTCCGTCACACTCTGTCAGTGCCTGCAGGTATCTGCCAGTCTCTGCCAGTCTTTGCTGGTTGCTGCCAGTCACATTGTTCATTCTCTTCCTCCAGAAACCAATTCCAATGATGATGCAAAGTAGAGTGAGTGAGATGGCTGTTGCTCCAACTGTAATCCCGACCTTCACGCCTTCTTGTGCCACTCTCTCTGCTGGCACATACAGTTACATTAAAATTATATCGAGCAATAATAATTTACGAATGATTCTGTACTTCAATGTCCTGCAAACTAGTACTGTACATGTCTGATATTAGAGAAAGAATGTTTTAAATGTATGTACTACCTTTTATGAACACAAGGCTAGATTGAGATAGGTACAGGACTATGGCGAGAGGTTAGCGGGACAATGGACTAGTTTGGGGTTGATACAGGGTTAGAGTCATAGAGTTTTTACTGCATGGAAAGAGGTCCTTCGCCCATCATGTCTGTATCGGGCATCAAGCACCTATTCACTCCAGTGCCATTTTCCAGCTCTTGTCCCTTAGCCTTGTAGGCTGCAGCATTTCAACTGCTCTTCTAAATACTTCCCAAATGTTGTGAGGGTTCCCGCCTCTAGCACCCTTTCAGGCAGCGAGTTCCAAATTCCTACCACCCTCTGGGTGAAAAACATTTTTCCTCACATCCCCTTTAAACATCCTTCCCCTTCCCTTAAATCTATGCCGCCTGGTTATTGACCCCTCTACTAAGCGGAAAACTCACTTCCTATCCACACTATCTCTGTTCTTCATAATTTTATACGCCTCAGTTACCCAAGAAAACAACCCCAGCCGAACCAGTCTCTCTTGATAGCTGAAACACTCCAGCCCAGGAAACATCCTGGTGAATTCTCCTCAACCTCTCTAGTGCAATCATATCCTCCCTATAGTGTGGTGACCAGAACTGCACACAATACTCTAGCTGTGGCCCAACCAGTGTTTTATACAGCTCCATCATAACCTCCCTCTTATAATCTATGCCACGGCTAATAAAGGCAAGTATCCTTAACCACCTTATCTACCTGTCCTGCTGCCTTTCAGGATCTTTGGATACAACCCAAGGTCCCTCTGGTCTGTATTTCCCAGCATCCTACCATTCATTGCCATAGGGCGAAATCTTCCCAAAAGGAAACAAAGTCCTCGTGCGAGCGCGTTTAGCCATGTGGATATTCAAAATGACTTGCGTTGAATAAGGGGCTTAAACGCGTGGCCGAGGCCACATGTAGCCCCATTTTTTACAACCTTACTGTCTCGCTCTAAAGTGCAGAATTGACAAAAATGAATGCCACCTACTGTGGGCGGGATTCACCTTGCAACATCTTGTGGCATTGCATTGAGTCTCGCGAGGCATTGCGAGCCGGGTGGATCCCGGAAGCAGGGTCTCCCGGCTTCCAACAACCACACTGCCTACGGCGAGCTGCTTTTGGGGCACAGTGTGGCCACATGTTTGCACCTATAGAATCATAGAGGTATTCAGCACAGAAAAGCCCCTTCGTCCCATCGCTTCTGCACCGGTCAAAAACAACCATCTAACGATTCTAATCCCATTTTCCAGCCTTGTATGTCCTGTCATCGCAAGTACACATCTAAATACTTCTTAAATGTTATGAGGGTCTCTGCCTCCACTGCCCTTTCAGGCAGCAAGTTTCAAACTCCCCCCCCACCCTCTGGTTGAAATCTATGTCCCTGATCATTGATCACTCCACCGAGGGGAAAGGTTTCTTCCTGTCTACTCTATCTGTGTCCATCATAATTTTATGCATCCCAATGATTACCAACCCCCTCAGTCTCCTCTGCTCCAAGGAAAACTAAAACTCTCCCACGAGATGTCGGAATCGGAGCTCCACCTCAAATGGGTGGCACCGAATGACGCTCGTGGGCGTAGGTCGTGGACCTACTTACGACCTACCTGCGCGGGATCCACCGGTCTTTCATTCTTCGGCCTCTCCAGGGAGGCTGCAGCCAGGCTCCATTTAGTGCTGGTCCACACAAACATGGGCCAGGCGAATGGCACCCGGGCCATCAGAGAGACCTGGGTGGTCAGGGTCAGTGCAGGGTGGCTCCCTAGCCCTCCCCTGGAATTGGACACGTTGGCACTGCGCAGGTGGCACCTTGACACTGCTACCCTGGCACTGCCATGGTGCGTGGATGGCACTGCCAAGCTAGCAGGAGCACTGACTGGGTGCTAGGGTAGCAATACCAGGCTGCCCAAGTGCCAGGGTGGCACTGCCAAGGGTTAGGGATGAGGGGGACCATGCCCATGAAATGAGGGTGGGAGAGTTTGAAGGGAATGCAGGGCAGGTAGGGGCATCTGGGAGATTGGGGGGTAATGGATGGGGTACTATGCAGGAAGTGATACTGTAAGCTGGTTTTGGGGGGCAGAAGTGGGGGGGACCCCCAGGTACCCTATATTGGGGTGTCCTCACTTGGAGGGTGTGGGATAGAGTCCATGTGTGTGGAGGGTGACATTGCCCATGTGTGGGGGTGTGGGGGACCCACAAACTCAGTTAGAGTTCGGCGCACCATTTCAAAATGGCATCCCGATCTCTGAGTTCAGCTCCCCGGTGCTAAAGTGTGGGCTAAGCCTGTGAGAATATCCCCATTGCCCAATAACGTGACTGAGTGTCATTGAATAGCAGTGAGGAACTCGCCGGCAGAGCCGAGAGAAACCCCCTGAAAAACCCAACACAAATTAACTTAGAAATTTTGGGAGAGAATCGCCCCCGAACGGGTGGATTCTTCCACCCCACCAGCCACAAAAATGTCACAGGCGAGACAACAACAATCAGAAACTTCAGTAGGGCAGCAGAATTTGTTTGAGATTGATACAGAGCTAAGGGAAACGAGTTGGGTACTGGGATTAATTCGGGACTGATGCAGGGCTATGGGGAGAGTGTGGGGTTGTGGGATTAGTTTGGGATTGATACAGGGATGTTTGGAAAGAGTGGGCAGTGAGATTAGTGTTGGATTGATACAGGCCTATGCAGAGAGAGTGGGGCAGTGGAATTAGCTAGGGATGGATATCAGGACCAGAGGTGACAGTGGGGCAGCGGGATTTATCTGGGACTGATACAGGGCAATGGGACAGCGTGGGGAAGTGGGATTAGTTTGGGATTGATACAGGGTGATAGGTAGTGTGGGACAGTGGGATTAGTTAAAGATTGATGCAGGCCTATTGGGAGAGAGTGGGGCAGTGGGATTAGTTTGGGATTGATACAGAGTTATGGGGAGAGAGTGGGGCAGTGGGATTAGTTTTTGATTCATACAGGGCGATTGGTAGAGTGTGGGACGGTGGGATGTTTGGGATTGATACAGGGCTATGGGTAGAGTGTGGGGCAGTGGGATGTTTGGGATTGATACAGGGCGATTGGTAGAGTGTGAGGACAGTGGGATGTTTGGGATTGATACAGGACTATGGGGAGAGTGTGGGGCAGTGGGATAGAACATAGAACATAGAACAGTACAGCACAGAACAGGCCCTTCGGCCCTCGATGTTGTGCCAAGCCATGATCTCCCTACTCAAACCCACGCTATACCCGTAACCCAACAACCCCCCCTTAACCTTACTTTTAGGACACTACGGGCAATTTAGCATGGCCAATCCACCTAACCCGCACATCTTTGGACTGTGGGAGGAAACCGGAGCACCCGGAGGAAACCCACGCACACACGGGGAGGACGTGCAGACTCTGCACAGACAGTGACCCAGCCGGGAATCGAACCTGGGACCCTGGAGCTGTGAAGCATTTATGCTAACCACCTGCTACCGCGCTGCCCCTTTGTTTGGGATGTTTGGGATTGATACAGGGCGATTGGTAGAGTGTGGGACAGTGGGATGTTTGGGATTGATACAGGGCTATGGGGAGAGAGTGGGGCAGTGGGATTAGTTTGGGATTGGTACAGGGCGATTGGTAGAGTGTGGGAGAGTGGGATTAGTTTAGGATTGATACAGGGCGATTGGTAGAGTGTGGGACAGTGGGATTAGTTTGGGGTTGATACAGGGCGATTGGTAGAGTGTGGGACAGTGGGATTAGTTTGGGATTGATACAGGGCGATTGGTAGAGTGTGGGACAGTGGGATGTTTGGGATTGATACAGGACTATGGGGAGAGAGTGGGGCAGTGGGATTAGTTTTTGATTCATACGAGGCGATTGGTAGATTGTGGGACAGTGGGATGTTTGGGATTGATACAGGACTATGGGGTGTAATTAGAGCACTGGACTGCCATTACCACGGCCTGCAAGGCAGCCAATTGCTGCACACCACCCACCCTGGTTCTTCAAAGTGACACTGGCATATGGTTACCACCACCTCCGCATCCCACCCTCTACCATACCACACCCACCCTGCACACCCGGCCACCACCTGCCAGCAGCCCACCCTGGACAAAGTCCATGGTAGCCACTACGGGGCGAAGGTTGTGGACCAAGGAGCGTATCCCTAGCAAGGACAGTCCCAGCCAATAGTACCCCTGGCACCAGGGACAGGCGCCAGAGCCAGAGGCCTTCAGGCACCGACGGGGCCAGGAGTGCGGGGATGGGGGGAGGGAGCGAGTGTAGGGTGTTACATGCAGGGGCAGAGTCCGCAGTGACAACCTAAGCCGTTGTGTTGCTCGGTGGACCTGGTTGGGCATGGGGTACGCACCATGCTACCATGCCGGCCTTCCACCCCCTACAGCCAATGGATATTGGAATTCAACAAGCAATGCTGGCCTTGCTGCTAATCGCCGCAGCCCCGGGGGATAACTTGCGACTGTATGAGTTGGAGCTGCTCGAGGAGGAGGAAGCTGTAGCAGCAGAGCCTGCCCCAGAGGAACAAGAGGAGTCTGCCCAGGATGGAGAGCCAGCCACCCAACAGGCCGAGGAGGTGGAGGCGCCACATGAGGCCTTGTGTGTACCGGCAGCGCCTGTCATTTGAGGATCTGTCGGACCAGGTATGTCGTCCAAGACTCCGGATGAGCAGGGGGACAGTGCGACGTATCTACCAGGTGATAGCACTCCTGGCACTGTGGTGGTATGGGGGAGGAGACCCGCTCTGGTGGCTGTCGGGGTGATGGTCACCCTGACCTTTTACAGCACAGGATCCTTTCAGGTGCCGAATGGCAGCTGTCTGGGATCTCACAGACCATCACAGAGGCCCTATATGCCCAGGTGGCTCAATACATCCACTTCAATGTGGACAGAGCCTGCCAGAATGTCCGGATAATGAGGTTCGCCGCCATCGATGGGATGCCCAGGGTCCAGAGGTTGATTGACGGGATGCATGTCCGCCTACGACGAGCACCTGCAGATGACAGGCGGCTCTACACCAACTGAAAGAGGTTCCGCTCGATGAACGTACAGCTGATATGTGACAATCAACTGTGCATCATTCACCTCTGCATCGGATACCTGGGCAGTGTGCACGACGCCTTCATTCTGACATGCTCGAGACACTTCTCCAGCTGGGAGGGTTGACTCTTGGGTGATCGGGGCTATCCGCTGCGGTCCTGGTTGATGGCATCTATAGGGAGGCCACAGACTGACATTGAGACCTGCTACACTGATGCCCATTCAGCAACCAGGGCGTGATCGAGTGATGCTTCGGACTCCTGGAGGTGCAGTTCAGGTACCTGGTCCACTCTGGAGGGGAGCTCCAGTATGATGCTGTGAGGCTCGCTCGCCACTGGCGGCCTGCTGCATCCTCCACAACATCGCACAGCAGAGGGCCGATGTGCTGAAGGAGGAGGAGAAATGGCAGGCTTCATCCGACAGGCAGAATGCAGGTGAGGGTGAGGGAGGGCAGGACATGCGGCCCAGGCAGGCATGAGAGGCCACACAACGTATGCGGCAGGGGCAACGTGCATGAGACACTCTGATCGCCTCCAGGTTCACCAACTCTTGGATGGAGACTGGACGGAGGCACGGGCAGCTAAAGTGACTCCCTGTCGGGCCGTCCCCACAGCCTGCAATGCCCTCTGTGATACCTGCTGTACCGGATTGGCTGTGTTATGCGCACCAGATAGTGTCCCAGGAGCCTCTTCACTAAAGCCCAAACGAGGTGCTTATCTCTGGGATGGTGGAGGGTGTTGGAGATTCTGTTACTGGAAATCTGTGTCATCCTCTGAGCCGAAGTCCGGTTCTCCTGAGTCTCAGGTCGAGGGCTGACCTCTGAACTGCTCTCGGCACTGCTTGGCTCACGGTGGGGCTCCAGCCGTGGCACTGGCTATGGGTGGGGGATGCCAGATGGACCCGCCTCATTACCAGCAGGTTCTGCAAAACACAAGATAAGACGCATGATTAGAATGCGGCTGAGGGGTGGTGGGGATGAGCGTGTGGGTGGGAGATGGTGAGCGTCAGGGTAGTATAGGGTGCAGGTGTGGGTGAGGGTGTGGGTGGTGGGGGGGAGGGTTGTGTGGGGGTGGAGGTGGTGTAGGGTGCAGGTGTGGGTGAGGGTGTGGGTGGTGGGGGGGAGGGTTGTGTGGGGGTGGAGGTGGTGTAGGGTGCAGGTGTGGGTGAGGGTGTGGGTGGTGGGGGGGGGAGGGTTGTGTGGGGATGGTGTTAGGGGGGTGTTGACACGCATGTCATGGGGAACCGCAAGTAAACTGGGTCTCACTCCCTCACCCGTGGCTGAACTTCACCTCGGTGATCTCCCTTTCCTCCAGGCTGCCGACCACATCCAGGGCTCTCTGCTCTGCCACAATGAGGGGCCGCAGGTCCACCGGTCCCCCTCCTGTCTTCTCCCAATCCCGGCAATTATGGGTGGCCTTCCAGGGAAGGGCGGGGTGGGATGCAAACAACAAAATGACAGTGTTAGACAGTCCGACACATGCAGCCCAGGGGGTGGGTAGCTGGTGGCCTCAGTGGCCAGGGCACATGGCTCTGGCGGCCGGTATGGGTGCCAGCATGTAGTGCAGGGTGGGTATTCGCCACCCTCCGGGTGGGTGGGTGTGTCGGGTTACAGGTGTGTGGGACAGGGGTTGGTGCCCGGGGCACAGTGCTGCCTACTCACCCTGGCCGCCCTGAGGAGGTCGTGCAGTTGTTTCTAGGCACTGCTGGCCAGTCTGAATGGTGTTGCCATGGCGCTGACCGCCTCTGCCATCTGTGCCGTGGCATGGTGAATGGTGGTGGCTGGCAGCCTCCTTCCCGGGCCAGGATATAGGGTCATCCTTCTCTGGTCCACCGCATCCAGGAGGGTCTCCAGCTCAGCGTCGGTGAGTCTTGAGGCCATTTTGTTGGCTGGGATGGGAGTGAAGTGTGTATATGTGGCTGCAGCTTGTCAGCCTCCCGAGTGTTGATCACAAAACCAGTGAATCCCACGCCATTTCTCATTGGAATCGATTGTGTTCCACGTGTCGCCGGCATTAGCCCCTTAATAGTAGCAAAATCGGTCCAGGTGCGGCACTGGTTTTGCTGTCGTGGAAGACCATGAATTCTGAGTCAGCGTCAACACTGAGTGTTAGAAACAGAGAATCACGCCCACAGTGTTTTGCCTTCAACGGCTTCCTGTGGTAATGAATTCGATAGGCCGATGCTCTCTGAGTAAAGTAATTTCTCCTCATCTTTATCCTAAATGGTCTACCCCATATTCTCAGACTGTGACCCCGGGTTCTGGACTCTCCCACCATTGGGAACATCCTACATCTACCCTGTCTAGTCCTGTTAGAATTTTACAGGTTTCTATGGGAACTCCCCCTCATTCTGCTGAACTTCGACAAACACAATCCTGACCAACTCAATCTCTCCTCATACATCAGTCTTGTCATCCCAGGAATCACTCTGGTAAACCTTCACTGCACTCCCTCTATCGCAAAGATATCGGATATCGGGAAGTCTATAATCCAAGAGATTGGAAGTAAGGAACTAGCTATGCAAAGCCCTAGTTGAGACCACATCTGGAATACTATGAACAAATGTGGGCACTAAACAATTGGGAGGATACATTGGCCTTGGAATGTGAGGGGCATAGATTTACCTTCGACACGAAGGGTTTGACAGAAGTTCGGAAGTCTCATCCACAAAAGGCAATTTGATGCCACATCAATTGCTCATTTTTGAAAATAGGATACATAGATTTTTATTACATGGGATAAAGGTGAGAAAATGGATTTGGGTCACTGACTGATCACTGGATAGTGAAACAGGCTCGAGGGGCCGACCCATCGAATCTATACAGTGCAGAAGGAGGCCATTCAGCACATTGAGTCTGCACTAACCCTCTAAAAGAGCACCCCACCCAGGCCCACTCCCCCACCGTATCCCTGCAACCCCACCTAACCTGCACATGCCTGGTCATCAAGGGGCAATTTAGCATGGCCAATCCACATAACCTGCACATCTATTCCTCTGTGTAAAGGAATGTGCCAATCCTTCTGGTTACCAACATTTAGTAACCCCACGCCTTTTAAAAAACAATCATCGCATGTCTGACCATTACAGATGAGACCATCTGACCCCTCACTGGGGCTTTCTGCTTTGAACAAACAGACTGAGAGAGCACCCAGGGCTGGTGGAAGGACCCTGCTGCCCTGTCACTTGTCACTTACCCCAGCGTACATCGAGGCCCTGCAGGAGGCTGGCATGCTCGACGTGACAGGAGTATACCTCCCCATCATCTCCCATCAGATCCATCGTTTTCATCACCCGATATGTCTCGTCCTGGTTGGGCAGCGTGCCACTGGATTCAACGTTGAGGACTTCCTCACCGTCCCTCAGCCATGCCACATCGATTGGCCAGGGGTAAAAACCCGTCACAAGGCAGGAGAGTCTCAGCACTCGCTCGCCCTCAATCCTGTTCGCAATGAACACCTCAGGGATGGCTGCAAGTGAAACAAGGTCTGCAATCACTGACTATGAAGCTTCGACGAAAGACCATCGACCTGAACCATTAACTCCAGAAGTAACATTCCAGCCCCTCCCGCAGGCTGATTTTTCACACCTGCCAAAATCTTTTGAATGGCCCCATCTGCCAGCCAAACAGAGCCGTAAAATTCCTCCCTCTCTTGTTCTCTCTCCACAGGTGCTGCTTAGAATTCCCAGCATGTCAGGTTTTGCTTTGTATTAATTTTTAAAAATTTGTTCATGGGATGTGGGCGTCGCTGCCTGCTCATCAACTGAGGGCCTTTAAGAATCAACCACATTGCTGTGGGTCTGGAGTGACATGTAGGCCAGACCACGTCAGGACAGCAGATTTCCCTCCCATTAGTGAACCAGACAGGTTTTTACAGCAACTAGGAATGGGTTCATGGTGATCATAGAATCATACAGTGCAGGAGAGGCCCTTTGGCTCATTAAATCCGCACCGACAAAATAAAACCTATTCTAACCAGCATTAATCCCATTTCTGACCTCGGGTGACTGTCTGTATGGAGTTTGCACTCTCTCCCCCTATCTGTTTGGGTTTCCTCCGGAAGCGCCGGTTTCCTCCCACAGTCCAGAGATGTACAGGTTAGGTGGATGGCCATGGTTAATTTTCCCTGAGTGTCCAAAGCTTGGGTTTGGTTATGGGGATAGGGCGGGGGATTAGGCCTAGGTAGAGTTCTCTTTCGAAGGCTCGGTGCAGACTCGATTGGCCGAGTGGCCTTCTTCCGCACTGTCGGGAGTCTATGATTCCCAGCATTTGATTTTGAATGTGACATTTCAAAGAACAAAGAACAATACAGCACAGGAACAGGTCCTTCGGCCCTCCAAGCCTGTACCGGTCATGATACCAACCTTTGCCAAAACCCTCAGCACTTCCTTGTGCCGTATCCCTCTATACCCATCCTATCAATATGTTTGTCAAGATGCCTTTTGAACGATGTTAATGTATCTGCTTTAACAACCTCCCCTGGCAACTCGTTCCAGGCACCGACCACCCTCTGTGTAAAAAAGTTGCCTCTCTCATATTCCAAATGCGGCCTTACCAAGGTTCTATACAACTGGAACATGACTTGCCAGTTTTTATATTCGATTACCCGTCCAATGAAGGCAAGCATTCCGTATGCTTTCTTGACTACCTTGTCCACTTGTGTTGCCATTTTCAAAGATCTTTGGACATGCACGTCCAGATCTCTCTGACTTTCTATATTCCTAAGAGTTTTGCTATTTCCATTATATTTCCCCTCTATGTTAGACCTACCAAAATGCTCACGTCACATTTGTCTGGATTAAATTCCATTTGCCATTTCTCTGCCCAAGTCTCCTATCTATGTCTTGCTGTATCACCTGTCAATTCTCAACTATCTGCCACTCTCCCAACCCTGGTGTCATCCGTGAACTTACTCATCAGACCAGCCACATTTTCCGCCAAATCTTTTATGTACACTACATCAGAGGCCCCAGCACAGATCCCTGTGGAACACCACCAGTCACAACATTCCATTCAGAAAAACACCCTTCTACTGCTATCCCTTGCCTTCTGTGACCGAGCCAGTTCTGTATCCACCTTGCTACCTCATGTCTGATCCTGTGTGACTTCACCATTTGTACCAGTCTGCCATGAGGCTCCTTGTCAAAGACTTTACTGAAGAGCATGTAAACAACATCCACCGCCCTCTCCTCATCAATCATCTTTGTCACCTCCTTAAAAAACTCAATCAAGTTGGTGAGGCATGACCTCCCCTTCACAAAACAATGTTGTCTATCGCTTATGAGTCCATTTGTTCCCAAATGGGTATAAATTCTGTCCCTGAGATATCTCTCCAATAATTTACCTACTACCGACGTGAGGCTCACCTGTCTATAGTTTCCAGGATTATCCCAGCTCCCTTTCTTAAACAGCGGTACCACATTAGCTATTCTCCAGTCTACTGGGATCTCACCTGTAGCCAATGAGGATACAAAGATGTCAGTCAAAGCCCCAGTAATTTCCTCCCTTGCTTCCCTCAGTATTCTGGGGTAAATCCCATCCGGCCCAGGAGACTTATCTACCTTAATATCTTTTTTTGAAGACAGAATACCTCCTTTTTGATGTCAACATGATCCAGATTGTCCACACACCCTACCCAAGAATCATCTTCCACAAAGTCCCTGGGCAGGATTCTCCAATAATGGGGCTATGTCCCCACTCCTGCATCAAAACACGGGTTTATCCTCCAATTTGCATGGTGCTCGCAGGACCCTGGAGTACTCCTCGCAGCTCTGCCTGCCAATACAGGGCCCTGCACTTCCTGTCAGGAGTCCATGCATGCACACGGCAACAGCCTTTGGCGGCTGCCCCGCACAACATGGACTCACACTGCGGAGCAGCCCCGGAAATATAGGCCCCCCTCGGGATCGCATGAACCGCGGATCGTTGTCCCCGATCGCTAGCCTGCCGTCCGTGAGGCCCCCCCCCCCAAGTGAAGGATCTCCTCGCCACCCACTAGGGTGGCCGCCGACTGAGTCTGCAGCTGCTTCCGACTGTTCCCAATAGGCAAAGTGTGGTTAGAACCACGCCGTCGGGAACTCGGCCAGTTATTGGAGAATCGCCGCGGGGGCCTGTGAATGGCCCCCTACCCACACCACGTAGACCACGCGTGCAATTCGCAGCGATTCTCCAGGGACCGGAGACTGTCGGGAGTGGCGTCATGCCGGTTTTCGGTGTCAAGGCCCATTCTCTGCCTCCGCACCGATCGTGATTTCGGGGGGGGGAGGTTTGGAGAATTCCGCCCCCTTTCTTTGGTGAATACTGATGCAAAATACTCATTTAGTACCTCGCCCATTTCCTCTGGCTCAACACATAGATTCCCCCCACTGTCCTTAAGTGGTCCAATCAATTCCCTGGCCACCCTCTTGCTTTTTACATATGAATAAAAAGCTTTATTAAAGTCCTCATCCACGTACATTTAAAGACTGTGATGGTTCCTGCCGCAACTGCCTTCCCAGGCAGTGAACTCCAGATTCTAACCACCATCTGGATGAAAACAGTTTTCCTCAAATCCACTCCTGCCATTCACGTGAAAATTAAGCCCCCTTGTTATTGACCCTTCAACTAAGCTGCTTTCTATCCACCCTGTCCATGCATCTTCATTGGACTTTTAATTCCAAATTACATATTTGGAATGTTTATGGAACTCAAATGTCACCATCTGCACTGGCAGGATATGACCTCAGGTCCCCAGAGAGTTATCCTGAGTCTCTGGCTTCCTACTCATCTCCCTTTCATCTCCCTTTGACAAACCCTTTATTCATTCATTTCTCATTTCCCTGCTCGTCAACATTCAGATGCCGGATGCCTCCGAAAGCTGCACGTTCCTCTTCGCTGCACCTTCTTTAATGGCACTCTGCGCCGTGATGCCATGGCCAATCCACTCACCCCACCTTGCCGTCCTTTTGCTCCTCCACACAGGAGGCCAGGCAACACACACGAGGAGAGAGACGCTGAGGGTGTGACTGACGAGAGGTCTTAAAATTATGCAAAGGTTTGTCAGGGAGATGTAGAGAAACTGGGGTGGTGGGGGGATGGTGCAGGGAAGATGGTTATGGTGATATCACAGCAATGTGACTGGACTAGTAATCCAGAGACATCAGCTCATGCCCTTGGGAACAATGGTTCAAATCCCACCACGACAACTGGTGGAATTTAAATTCAATTGATGAAATCTGAAATTATAGCATGAATGAACAGACACTGGTCTTGTCAGCAAAGCCCACATCCCATGAAAGAAGAAAGGGGCAAAGCGTTGCTTCAACTTGTGCAGGTTACGAAACTAGAGGTTAGAAATATGAAATAGTCACCAATAAATCCAACAAGGACTTTCACTCCCCAGGGAGTGGAGGTGGGAACATGGGCCGGGATTCTCCCCTACCCGGTGGGGCGGGGGGTCCCGGCGTGATGGAGTGGCGTGAACCACTCCGGCGTCGGGCCGCCCCAAAGGTGCGGACGTCTCCGCAGCTTTAGTGGCCAAGCCCTCACATTGAGGGGCGAGGTCCGCGCCGGAGTGGTTGGCACTCCGCTGGCTGACGTGGACGGCCTTTGACGCCACGCCAGCCAGGGCCGAAAGGACTTCGCCGGCCGGCATAAGTCCACGCATGCGCCGGAGCGTCAGCAGCTGCTGATGTAATCCCTGCGCATGCGCAGCGGAGGGAGTCACTTCCGCCTCCGCCATGGTGAAGGCGGAACGTAAAGAGTGCCCCCACGGCACAGGCCCGCCTGCCGATCGGTGGGCCCCAATCGCGGACCAGGCCACCGTGGGGGCACCCCCCGGGGCCAGATCGCCACGTGCCCCCCACAGGACCCCAGAGCCCGCCCACGCCGCCAGTCCCGCCGGTCAGGTAGGTGTTTTGATTCCCGCCGGCGGAAGAGGCTTGACCGCGGCCGGACTTCGGCCCATCGCGGGCCGGAGAATCGCCGGGAGGGGGGCCGCCGACCGGCGCGGCGCGATTCCCACCGCCGCCGGCTCTCTGGTGGCGGAGAATTCGGGACACGGCGGGGGCGGGATTGACGCCGGCCCCTGGCGCTTCTCCGACCTGGCGGGGGGTCGGATAATCCCAGCCATGGAATTCAGGCACATGGAGTGGTTGATCTGAATAGTGCAGTTACATGATAAAAAATATACTTTTACAGATGCACCATAGAAAGCATCCTATCTGACTGCATCAGAGCCTGGTATGGCAACTGTTTGGCCCAAGACTGCATGAAACTTCAGAGTCGTGAACACAGCCCAGTTCATCACACGAACCCGCCTCCCATCCATTGATTCCATCTACACCTCCCGCTGCCTTGGGAAAGTGGGCAGCATAATCAAAGACCCCTCCCACCCGGCTTACTCACTCTTCCAACTTCTTCCATCGGGCAGGAGATACAAAAGTCTGAGAACACGCACGAACAGATTCAAAAACAGCTTCTTCCCCGCTGTTACCAGACTCCGAAATGACCCTCTGATGGACTGAACTGATCTCTCCACACATCTTCTCTACCAAGTAGTACTACACTCCTGTATGCTTCATCTGATGCCTGTGTCTATATATTTACATTGGTATTTTATGTTTGCGCTATTATGTATTTTCATATCATGTACGGAATGACCTGTCTGAGCTGCACTCAGAACAATACTTTTCACTGTACACCGGTACTCGCGACAATAAACAAACCCAACATCCAACATGAAGGCGAAATGGATATATTATAGAGTGAGATGAAATCAGCTCATAGGGAACATAACGCCTGCGTAGAGCAGTTGGGCCCAATGGCCTCTTTCTGTCCTTTACATTCTCCATAAATCGACCCAAAGTCACGCTCTTGTTTGCCACACAACTAACCATTGGTCACGCAATGAGATCCAGGAAACCATTTGACAAGGTGGGGATTATAGTTTCGACCAATCCTGCCCTGTCCTGAAATGGTGACTGGGCAAAATAATTGAATTTATTTCAACTATCGAAATCCTACTACCTCCTCACCTCACTCCCCACAAGCAAGTAATGCCGTATACTGAGGCCAGTGGCAGTGTCACTGCTCCCCCACCCAAGAATTAGTTCAGAAGAGAACATGGTGGAAAACCCGGGGTGGAATTTTACTGTGGAAGCTGGGCCTGAAAACAAGGCGAACCGCAAAAATGTCCACTGACTTCAGCTGAACTGGAAAATCCTGCCGGCAGGCGAGGACTGAAAATTCCGCCTCTTCCCACCCTGAGGAGTGCTTCCTCCAAACACCATCCCCACACCGTACCTCTCCTTTGCAGAACCCCTCGTCCGCACTTGAGGTATGTCAGCAGCCATTTCACGCAGTCCTTTTCCAACAGAGCCTTGAAGTACTTGTTCATAAAGGTGTAGGCATTCCATCGGTCCGCTAACGTCTGGAACTCTGGATTTAGTGCCATCCAGCTGATTCTGTCCTTGTCAAAAACAAATGCATCTTCCCCATCATATCCCAGCTTTATGAACCCATCTGTGGAGTTATCGCTGTATATTTCGCAGCCACACATTCCCTGGACAAAGAAAATACCTGGAAAGGGCATGAATATTCAAATCAATTCACAATGTGAAATGGATTCATTCGGGTTGGTACAAACTTGTATTTATACAGCAAATTTAACATCATAAAACACTTCAAGAGCTCTTCACAGGGGCATCCTCAAACTAGATTTGACTCTGAGCCAGGTGGGAAGATATTAGGACAGGCGGTCAAAAGCTTTCAGAAAGTCAGTTTTCATTCTCATCTCAGAAAGGAGAGAGAAAGAAGTGGAGATGACTGGGAGTGGAGAGCTTTTTGGAAGCAATTCCAGAGAAACTATTTCCCTTCAATGGGAATAAATCTTGGGGAGTGGAACATGCTGCAGTCTCAGTCCCGCAGGAAGGAGATGGTGTATTCCGTTGAGTGATTGCATGAGCAGACTGTAAAAGTAAACTGGGGTTAAAGGCTCCCTCTGTCCTGCCCAAAACTTCAGTGCTACCTCCCCCTGGGACACGCCTTTTCGCTCAGCAGTCTTGCAACAGGATGCAGCGCTTCTTTTTTCACAGTTCAGCCTAAGCAGGGCTCTTGCCGGCAGCCATTGTGAAAAACATTACCCTCTATGGGGGGGACCATGAACTGGGGTGAAAGGCGCCCTCTGACCTGCCCAAAACTTCAGAGCCAAGGGCAGTTAAGCACCTCCTGATGCAGACCGGCACATTCCAAATTCCAGGAGGATAAGTACTGAGACAGTCCTGCACTGTCAGACGGTCAGTACTGAGGAAGTGTTGCACTGTCGGAGTGTCCATACTGAAGGAATGCTGCACTGTCAGAGGGTCAGTACTAAGGAAGTGACACTGTCAGAGGGTCAGTACTGAGGGATTGCTGCACTGTCAGAGGGTCAGTGCTGAGGGAGTGCTGCACTGTCAGAGGGTCAGTACTGAGGGATTGCTGCACTGTCAGAGGGTCAGTGCTGAGGGAGTGCTGCACTGTCAGAGGGTCAGTACTAAGGAAGTGACACTGTCAGAGGGTCAGTACTGAGGGAGTGCTGCACTGTCAGACGGTCAGTACTGAGGGAGTGCTGCACTGTCAGAGGGTCAGTACTGAGGGATTGCTGCACTGTCAGAGGGTCAGTACTGAGGGAGTGCTGCACTGTCAGAGGGTCAGTACTGAGGGATTGCTGCACTGTCAGAGGGTCAGTGCTGAGGGAGTGCTGCACTGTCAGAGGGTCAGTACTAAGGAAGTGACACTGTCAGAGGGTCAGTACTGAGGGAGTGCTGCACTGTCAGACGGTCAGTACTGAGGGAGTGCTGCACTGTCAGAGGGTCAGTACTGAGGGAGTGCTGCACTGTCAGAGGATCATTAATGAGAGAGGGCTGCACTGTCAGAGGGTCAGCACTGAGGGAGTGCTGCACTGTCAGAGGATCAGTACTGAGGGAGTGATGCATTGTCAGAGGTTCTGTACCGAGGGTGTGGTGCACTGTCAGAGGTTCAGTACTGAGGGAGTGATGCAATGTCAGAGGTTCAGTACTGAGACGGTGCTGCACTGTCAGAGGGTCACTACTGAGGGCGTGCTGCACTGTCAGAGGGTCAGTACTGAGGGGGTGCTGTACGGTTGCACAAAACTGACATTCTGTCTGTATTCTCAGTTTAAAGTGATTACGATCTACCACGAGAGCTCCCACATTGTAAAGAAAAGCAAATAAAATTATCATCCACTCCATTGCTCTTAGTGATACAGGAAATCAATGCTGTGTTAGTCCCAGAAAGTCACATTGGCCAGACAATTACCAGTCAGTTATTCAGTTATAATGTGTGACAGATCCCTTCTGTGTTAACACAAATCACAGAATCACACAGTGCAGAAGAGGCCCTTCAACCATCGAGTTTGCACCAATATGTGAAAAACACCTGACCTACCTACCTAATCCCATTTGCCAACCCTTGACACTTGACCCGTGGCCTTGAATGTTGAGACGTACCAAGATCTCATCCAGGTACGTTTTAAAGGATGTGAGGCAATTCGCCTCTGTCTCCCTCCCAGACAGTGCATTCCAGACCGTCACCGCCCTCTGGGTGAAAATATTTTTCCTCAAATCCCCGCTAAACCTCCTGCCCCTCATTCGAACTTGTGCTCCTCATGACTTACCTTTTGACTCAGGGGAACTAAGGCTCCCTATCCTCCCTGTCATGCCCCTCATAATGTTGTAAAACTCGGTCAGGTCACCCCTCAGTCTTCTCTGCGCCAACGAAAACCAACCATGCCTTTCCAACCTCTCTTAATAACAAATGTTCCATCTCAGGCAACATCCTGGTGAATTTCGTCTGCACCCTCTCCGGTGCAATCACATCCTTCCTATAATGTGGCGCCCAGAATTGAACACAGTACTCCAGCTGTGGTCTCACCAATGTTCTATACAACTCCAACATGACCTCCCTGCTTTTGTAATCTATGCCTCAATTGATGAAGGCAAGTGTCCCAGATGCATTTTTCACCATCACCTTCAGAGATCTATGGACAAACACACCCCTGGAACTTCCTGGTGACATGCCATTCACTGAATACTTCCTTGTCAAATTACTCCTTCCAAAATGTATCACCTCACACCTTTTAGGGTTAAATTCCATCTGCCCATTTCACCAATGGGTCTGTATCGTCCTGTAATCCAAGACACAACCTCACATTTAACCACCCAGCCAATGTTTGTGTCATGCACAAACTTAATGAGCTTACACCCCACATAGTCATCTATGTCGTTTATATAATGACAAATAATAGGGGACCCAGCACTGATCCCTGTGGTACTTCATTGGACACTGGCTTCCAGTCACTAAAGCAGCCTTCTGTCTCTTACAGCTGAGCCAATTTTGAACCTACCTTATTAAATTACAATGTATCCCTTGTGCATTTGCCTTCTTTACAAGTCTCCCATTTGGGAACTTGTCAAAGATTTGCTGAGATCTATATAAACTACAGCAACTGCACTACCCCCAATTACATACCTGGTCACCTCCTCAAATATTCAATCAAATGTGTTCGCATGACCTCCCTCTGACGAAGCCATGCTGACTATCCCTGATCAAACCTTGCCTCTCTAAGTGGAGATAGATTCTCTCCTTTAGGATTTTCTCCAATATATTCCCGACCACAGACGTGAGACTCACTGATCTGTAGTTCCCTCACTTATCTCTGCAATCCTTCTTAAATAGTGGAACCACATCAGCTGTTCTCCAATTCTCTGGCATCTCCCCCATGGCCAGAGAGGAATTAAAAATTTGGGTCAGAGCCCCTGCAATCTCTTCCGTCGCCTCCCACAGCAGCCTGGGACACAATTCATCCAGACCTGGGGATGTGTCCACTGCCGGCCTGCCAACACCTCCAATAGCTTGTGAATTCAGATGTCAATTTGCTTAAGAACTTTGCAATCTCTCTCTGAGTTCCATACTTACATCCTCATTCGCTTGGGTGAAGACGGATGTGAAGTATTTGTTCAACATCCTACCAATTTCCTCTGGCTCCACCCGCAGGTTGCCCCCTTGGTCCATAATGGGCTGGGCTTTTTCCCTGGTTATCCTTTTCCCATTGATATACTTATACAATAGGGTGGCACGGTTAGCATTGCTGCCTCACGGCGCTGAGGACCTAGATTCGATTCCGGACCTGGGTCACTGTCCATGTGGAGTTTGAACATTCTCCCTGTGTCTACGTGGGTCTCACACCCACAACCCAAATATCTGCAGCGTAGGTGGATTGGCCACACTAAATTGCCCCTTAATTGGAAAAATTTTTTTAAATGTAGCCTTTTTTTCAAAAAGATATACTTACAGAATATCTAGAGATTTTTCCTACTTTTACCAGCCAACGCTTTCTCATATCCCTTCTTTCTTCTCCTAAATGCTTTCATAAGCTCCATCCTGCACTTTCTGTACTAATGCCTTCGCTAATTTGTTTCCCTTGTATTTGCTAAAAGCCTCTATTTTCCTTCGCATCATATCTTGAATATTTATGATCATCCGTGGTTCTCTGGTAGACCTTGGAAAATAGGAGACAGGTTTAGATAAAGGATCTGGATCGGCGCAGGCTGGGAGGGCCGAAGGGCCTGTTCCCGTGCTGTAATTTTCTTTGTTCTTTGTTCTTCATATCACTTGAGAGGGAAAATGTTTGGCCTGTACCCTCCACATTTCCTTTTCAAATGCTCCCCACTGCTCTTCTGTAGATTTCTCCTCAAGTAGCTCTTCCCAGTCTCCTTTGGCCAGAACCTGCCTTATTTTACTAAAATCTGGTCCCCCCAATCCAAAACTTGTCTTTGCAACTTGTTTATTTCTTTGTCCATAGCAAGCTTAAATTGTACCATATTGTGGTCACTGCACAATCACTTGTTGGACCCTCTACATATTGACCTAAAAGGTTCTCCTGAATACATTTATGAAATCCACTCCATCTGAGCCCTTAACACTATGGCTATCTATGATAAATTTAGAGTACCCAATTAATATTTTTTCCAAGTAAGGGGCAATTCAGCGTGGCCAATCCACCTCACCTGCACATCTTTTGGGTTGTGTGGGCGAAACCCATGCAAACACAGGGAGAATGTGCAAACTCCACACGGACAGTGACCCAGAGCCAGGATCGAACTTGGGACCTCGGCGCCATGAGGCCGCAGTGCGAACCCACTGCGCCACCGTGCTGCCCCTGCCAAATTAGTTTAAACCCCCCTCAACAGCACTAGCTGTCACACAGTCGCTGCACCATCCCTCTGAGGAGCCTTACCTTCAGCTCCATGCCGCTGTCGATAAAATATCTCAATGTTCCCTCTGACAAGACCATGGAATCCTGCCATAGTAATCATCATGGCGGCCCAGTGATCCTTCTGGAAGGAGTGAGCCATCCATCGCTGTCTGGGTACGATGCGCTGCAAGGTGCTGTCAAAATAGACTATCTGATAGTCATCCAGCATCGCCACCAAACTATACTCAGGCAGCTCGGCCTGGCCAAGGTTCAGTAAGTAGTAAAATGCGAGGATGTGAAAATCTGCAGGATAAAAAGTGGAAACCAGTCTCAAAAACACCATCGATTGTGAAATAAGTGAGGTGGGAACATCACGGGTTAATGCTAAACTAGAGCTTAAGAAACAAGAGCAGGCCACAAAAACCCTCGGGCCCACTCCGCAAACTCAGTAGGATCATTGCTGACCTGCTACCTGAAGAATGATGGGTAGGGCAGCACGGTGGCCTAGTGGTTAGCACAACCGCCTCACGGCGCTGAGGTCCCAGGTTCGATCCCGGCTCTGGGTCACTATCCGTGTGGAGTTTGCACATTCTCCCCGTGTCTGCGTGGGTTTCGCCCCCACAACCCAAAAATGTGCAGAGTAGGTGGATTGGCCACGCTAAATTGCCCCTTAATAGAAAAAAATAATTGGGTAATCTAAATTTTAAAAAAAAGAATGATGGGTGACCTTATTGATACATAAGAGAAAATGCTGGAAAATCTCAGCAGGTCTGACAGCATCTGAAGGGAGAGAAAGGAGCTAACGTTTCGAGTCCAGATGACCCTTTGTCAAAGCTTTTTTTTTAAATTTAGTGTACCCAATTATTTTTTCCAATTAAGGGGCAATTTAGCCTGGCCAATCCATCTAACCTGCACATTTTTGGGTTGTGGGGGCGAAACCCACGCAGATACAGGGAGAATGTGCAAACTCCACACGGACAGTGACCCAGGGCCGGGATTCGAACCCGGGTCCTCAGCGCCGTGGGCAACAATGCTAACCACTGTGCCACCGTGCTGCCCTTCCCTTTGTCAAAGCTAAAAGATATAGAAAGTGGGAAACATTTATACTTAAGGGTAAGGGAAAAGAATGATTCATAGTCATTATTGAGACATCTGTTTTCAGGGGCTTTGCAGGGTAGATGTTGAGAGGTTGTTTCCCTTTGTGGGAGAGTTTGGGAACAAAGGACATAATCTCAGAATAAGGGGCCATTTGTCTGAGACATAGACAAGGAGGAATTTATTCTCTGAGATCTTAGTGAATATGTGAAATTCTTTACCACAGAGCGCTCTAGAGGTCGGGCCGTTAAGTATGTTCAAGGCTGATAAACAGACAATCAGTAAGGGAATCAAGGGTTATGGGGATAAATTGGGGAAGTGGAGTACAGGATTATCATTTCTGATCAGCCATGATCTCATTTAATGGTGGAGTTCACACTAAATGGCCTACTCCTGCATCTGTTTATGGTGTCAAGCCCACTTTCCTTCCCACTCCCCAAGCCATCGATTCCATTCCTGCCCTAGCATTGATCACACTCACTGTTGAATATATGCACTGATGAGCACCCGCAACTCCCTGGGATAGGGAATTCCAAAGATCCCAATCAGAATATTGTTTGGTTCAGAAGCGCGTCAAGGTCACAGAGAGGTTGTGGAAGAGATTTGCACCTGGTCTATGAAGCCTGAGCAACGAAGGCCGACTGGGATGTTTTCCGTTGGGACAGTGAAGGCCAAGGAGATTTGGGGCGCGATTCTCCCAAAGGGAGACTGAGTGCCGACGCCGGAGTGAAACCGGTGTTTCACTCCGGCGTCGGAGGCCGCTCCTCGTCCCCTATTCTCCCCCCCCCCCCCCCCCCCCCCCCCCCCGGGGAGCTAAGAGCGGCGTTGCGAGAAACTCGGGGGCCGGGCCTTGACGCTTGCGTCAAAGCGGTGGGCCGAGAATGACGCGGCCAGCGGCGCCTGAGTGACGTCGGCCACGCATGCGCAGGTTGGCCGGCTCCAACCTGCACATGTGCGGTTGCCGTCTTCCCCTCCGCTGCCCCGCAAGACGTGGCGGCTTGATCTTGCGGGGCGGCGGAGGGGAAAGAGTGCGTCTCTTAGAGACGCCGGCCCGCCCATCAGTGGGCACCGATCGCGGGCCAGTCACCTCACGAGCATGCCCGTGGTGCTCGATCCTCTCTCCACCCCCCCACAGGCCCCACACTTACCTGTCGCGCGCTGTTCACGCCGGCAGCGACCAGGTGTGGTTGCCGCCAGCGTGAACCCGTTGGGGTCGTCAGGCCGCTCGGACCATCTGGGCCGGAGAATCGCCGGTCGCCGGGAAAAATCTCCGAGCGCCGTGTCGCAAAACGCGACACGCCATTTTGGGGGGGGGTTGGGAGAATCACGGGGGGTGCAGGGCGGCGTGTCATGATTCGCCCGGCCCTCCCGCAATTCTCCCACCCAGTGTGGGGAGCAACTGGTCAAGAGGCTAAGACTATTGGGGAGATTGGTAAAGCAATGAGAAGATTCGCAGGAACTTAAAACGTTAACTCTGTTTACCTCATGGGACGGCATGTGGCACAGTGGTTAGCACTGGGACTGTGGCACCGAGGACCCGGGTTCAAATCCCAGCCCTGGGTCACTGTCCGTGTGGAGTTTGCACATTCTCACCATATCTGTGTGGGTTTCACCCCCACAACCCAAAGATGTGCAGGTTCGGTGGATTGGCCACGCTAAATTGCCTCTTAATTGGAAAAAAAATGATTGGATACTCTAAATTTAAAAAGAACCTCTGTTTACCTCTCCACAGACCTGCTGAGCTTTATCGAGCCTTTTCTGATTTCATATCAGGTTTGTTGCATTTGCAGTATTTTTCACTTTAATGATGTTCAAAGCTTCTCATTGTTTGGTGAGTCACGAGCCAGTGGGACAGCAATGATGTGTAGTGGTATTGTCAGTGGGCTGGCAATCCAACAACTTGTGGTAGTAAATTTGGGACCTGGTTCAAATCCCACCATAGCCGATGGTGAAGTTTAAATTCAATAAAACTCTAGAATTAAAAAGTCTCCTGAAATGTTTGTTGTAAAAACCCATCTGATTCACTAATGTCCTTTAGAGAAAGAAATCTGTCATGATTACTGGGTCTGACCGATCGGTGAATCCAGACCCACAGTAATGTGGTTGACTTTCAAATGGTCGAACAAGCCACTCAGGTAAGGGAAATGAGGAAAGGGCAATGAATACTGACCCAGCCAGCCATGCCCACATCCCATGAATGATTGTTTTTTTTCAAATCAAAGGAGAAAATGGACCAATTTGGGCTTTGAGAGAAATGTGGGATATTAGGGTATGGAAGCTGGGATTTTCTGCTTCCTCTTGGAATGGATGCCAGCAATCCATTCTGGAAAATTCATCACCCGCCATTCTCCCATCACATATGGGAGCAGTGGCATTGTTCGATGTGCCAATTTATTCAAGTCAATGACACTGTCTCCGACACTAGTTGAATAATTGCAGAGTCGGCAGCTAATTCCCTCCATAATCAGACATGGAGAGTTCATTTTGGCCTTGACTCAGTCCGACATGGTAATAAATCCCCATAGTTGACTCAGAATTTTTTTTTAAATCGTTCTTGGGCCGGAGAAGCCGATTGGGCAGTGCCAAAGTTCAGTGTGTTATCTACGAAGTGAAGGTGGAGCCGGGGGCTAGGTTGGAATCCACACCAACTGCATTGTCACCCTGGTTGACAGAGCAGAAGGAGTTTCAGAATAATTTCTATTTGTACAACGCCTGACGCAACTTCGGAGAGTCTCAAAAGGCTTCACAGTAAATGAGATGTTTCTGAAAGTGTCCAGTTGTTGCTTTGTGAGAAACTTCATTCATTGTGCAAAGTGGTTTTGAACCCAGAGCTCAAAGTATCAAATATGAGGATATGTTGCATATATTAATACTCCATTAGATAGTGAAGATTAAGGGGTTGTGTGATTTTGATGATGAAAGGGTTTGAAATGGTGGATAGAGGGAAAATGTTTGAATTAGAATTAGAACGGTACAGCACAGAACAGGCCCTTCGGCCCTCGATGTTGTGCCGAGCAATGATCACCCTACTCAAACCCACGTATCCACTCTATACCCGTAACCCAACAACCCCCCCCCCCCCCTAACCTTACTTTTTAAGGACACTAAGGGCAATTTAGCATGGCCAATCCACCTAACCCGCACATCTTTGGACTGTGGGAGGAAACCGGATGTTTGGGATGGACAATAAGTGTGGTCTCGCCAATTCATAGAATTTACAGTGCAGAAGGAGGCCATTTGGCCCATCGGGTCTGCACCGGCTGCTGGAAAGAGCACCCTACCCAAGGTCAACACCTCCACCCTATCCCAATAACCCAGTAACCCCACCCAACACTAAGGGCAATTTTGGACACTAAGGGCAATTTACCATGACCAATCCACCTAACCTGCACATCTTTGGACTGTGGGAGGAAACCGGAGCACCCGGAGGAAACCCACGCAGACACGGGGAGGATGTGCAGACTCCGCACAGACAGTGACCCAAGCCGGAATCGAACCTGGGACCCTGGAGCTGTGAAGCAATTGTGCTATCCACAATGCTACCGTGCTGCCCATATCCATGATCCCCATAAACAAATTGAAGGAATTTTCTCTGGTGGGGGATTCCAGAACGAGGGAGTAATGACATCAGAAAGCCATTCTTCACACAATAGATGCTGGAAATCTGGATCTCACACTCCCAGAAAGCTGATGGAGCTGCGAGGATCAATTGAAATTGTCATAGAAACATAGAATTTACAATGCAGAAGGAGGTTATTCGGCCCATCGAGTCCTCACCGGCCCTTGGAAAGAGCACCCTACTTAAGCCCACATCTCCACCCTATCCCCGTAACACAACCTAGCCTTTTGGACAGTAAGGGCAATTTATCATGACCAATCCGCCTAACCTGCACATCGTTGGACTGTGGGAGGAAACCGGAGCACCCGGAGGAAACCCACCCAGACACGGGGAGAACATGCAGACTCCGCACAGACAATCACCTGAGGCTGAAATTGAACCCGGGACCCTGGAGCTGTGAAGCAACAGTGCTAACCACTGTGCCCTAAGGTTTGTGACTGGATTGATTAATATTTGTGGGGTCGAGAGATTCAGGCTCATGGAAGCAAGGCAACCGGATGGAGTTAAGATCAAAATCTGCTGCAAAGTAATTGGATGTTGGAGCAGGCTGAAGGGGATTGAATATTGTGTGATGGTTTGACTGTGTAAAGCAGCTTACACTCATGTAGCACCCCTTGTGCACCGAGAGACACCTCAGAGAACACAGCGGAGATGGGTGGGGGTGCAAGTAGAGTCAAAATCACAGTTCGGAGAGAAGAAGCTACAAGAACTTCCGGAGGGTGGGAAGAGACAAGGGGTGGGGTTCTCCTGTGCTTGGGATTCTCTTTTCCCGCCAGCAACGCACCCCCACCGTGGGTTTCCCAGCGGCATGAGGGTGGTTTAAATGGCAAATACCATTGAAACCACCCTCATGCAGACCTGTTGTGCTCTCCTATGGTTGACCCCTTCCCCACCCCCAGATAAACCCCCAAACCTGGGCCAGGTTTCCTTCATGTTTCTCAGCTCAATTGATCGTTAATGTCCAGGGCGCCATTTGAAAATCTGGCTCATCTTGTCTGCACCAACTCCGAATGAATACTCTACCCACGACCACCCCAGCCTATCCCCACAACCTAATCTGTGTAGTGATATGTATTTATGCTGGTATATAAAGAGTTAACAACTACATCATAGTTTAAGATAACTACTGGATGGCAGCACTAGATTCATGTAAAATAAGTGAACTCAAATGATCTTGGGTCTCTTCAAACCAGGAGTGACTGGACAGCAGTTAGAGAGAGGTATAGCATAGTTAATACTCATAGTTAAATTTAGTTCATACTTATTCTGATTTACTTTATCACCAGTTATAGTTCTGTAAGAGTGAACAAACTCGTTAGTATTTAATTTGTTATTCATTAAACGTATTTTGCTTTGAATTGAAGATTGGTAGTTTCTTTGAAATCTAACCATCAGACCATTCTGGAAGTAAAGCAAAGAGTAATGACCTATTACAAACAAGTAATATACAAACCTGCACATTCCAGGACACTAAGGGGCAATTTATCATGTCCAATCCACCCAACCCGCACATCTTTGGACGTGGGAGGAAACCGGAGCACCCGGAGGAAACCCATGCAGAGACGGGGAGAACGTGCAAACTCCACACCAGCAGACACCCAAAACCAGAATTGAACCCGGGTCCCAGGCACTGTGAGGCAGCAGTGCTAATCACTGTGCCAATAGGCAGTGAGAGAGGACAGGAAACCTACATCAAACATCCACCTATACAGAAGAACTGAAGTACTGCTCAAAATATCTCTGCCTGCCCTTCCCCCTTGTATTCTCTTCTTACTCCCAACCCCGTTCCATTCCCAATTCTTCCTTTCAATCCCATTGCCTCTCTACCAATCTTCTTCCCCCTTCCCGTCACATTCCTGTTATTCCCTCCCGAGTTACGGCTCTCAGACGTCCCATATCAATGACGATTATATGTAACGTCCACTTTGATGATAGTAGGCAGCCCATAAAATAACAGCCCCCAAACAGAAACATGTCAGACAAATTATCAGCACAACTTGCCATGAAGACCCCCTCCTGAAGGGATCGCCCTATGTTGTGCCTGCCAATCTCATGGATGCCCCCTCACCCTCTCCACCCCCATACCTCCACCCCCTCCTCAAATTCTGCCGACAGAACTGTTAGAATTCCTTACCGGAGGAGACTATGGACACACAGCAAACATTCAGCAAAGTAACAAGCAGCATTTTGAATTGACACACAGCACACTGATTAACCAGTAATGTAATCTCTTGCGCATCAGAACACCACGCTGGAGTGAAGCTACTTATCAGTGCTCATGTGAGGCAGGTCTGATAAGCAGATCCACTCAGATTGAAAATGGATTGTTCTGGTCACTGCTTTACCAGGGAGTAGATTATGCCACCTGCCTTTTACTGCAGGCGCTCACACATTAAAATCATTTTAAATATGAGGGGAACGCAGCAGCCACTTTGTGAGTAGCAAGCTCCCAGCAAAATCAACCTAATCAGGTGAGGGATAAATATTGGCTCTACGCTAAGGAGAACTACCCTACTCTTCAAAATGGTGTGATGGGACCTTTGATGGAGATGGCAGATGTGATCTGTTTAATGTCTCATCTGAACCTCTGACAGTGCAGCACTCCCTCAGCAATCCCTCCACAACAATGCAGCTTTTCTCCTGTGCTGGTCATCCCACAGTGCCACACTCGCTCGGAGAGGGGAATTCTCTTCAGTGTCTTGTCAATACTTATCTCTCAATCAACATCACCTGATCATGTTGCTGTTCGTGGGATCTTGCTGCACACAAAATGGCTGCTTCACCCCCCCCCCTCCCCCCTTTCGTTGCTACATGCAAAAGATTGTTCGATAGACCGTAGTGTGAGCCCCTGGAGTAATAGGCAGGCAGCAGACTCCACTCCCTGGTAAATCAGTGACCAGAAGAATTCAGTCTCACTGGACCTGCAGAACTGCTGCACGTGCGCACCAATAAGTAACTTCACTCCAGCGTTGTGTCCAGATGCCGAAGAGATTAAATTACTGTTGCAACAGCTTCTCTCCTGGTTACTCACTGTCCTCTGTTTCAACATGCTGCTTATCACTTTACTGAACATTTACTGTGTGCGTTCAGTCTCCCCAGAAAAGCAATTCAAACAGTTTCCACCTGTGGATTGACAGTGTCACAAGGCAGTATCGAGAGTCCCCTGAGTGTGCAGTGTTTCATTGTCCTGGGAGTACATGGGAGCATACATGGGAAATAGAAGCAGGAGGAGGTCTTTGAGCCTGCTCTGTCATTCATTATGAACATGGCTGATCATCAAGTTCACTACCCTGATCCCGCCTTTCCCCCATATCGCTTGATCTCCTTAGCCTAAGAGCTATATTTAATTCCTTCTTGAAATGACATGATGTTTTCGCCTCAACTACTTTTGAGGTAGTCAATTCCACAGATTCACCACTCTCTGGGTGAAGAAATTTCTCTTCACCTCAGTCTAAAAATGTTCACCCCTCATCCTCAAACTGTGACCACTAGTTCTGGACTCCCCACCATCAGTATGATTCTTTCTGAATCTACTCAGTTTAATCCTGTTCGAATTTTATACGTTTTAGGCGGCACAGTGGTTATCACTGCTGCCTCACGGAGCCAAGGACCCCGGTTCGGTCACAGCCCCGAGTCACTGTCCATGTGGAGTTGCACATTCTCCCCATGCCTGCATGAGTCTCACCCCCATAACAAAAATATGTGCCGGGTGGGTGACTGAATTGGCTGCATTGAATTGCCCCTTAATTGGAATTTGTTTTAAAATTTGATAAATTTCTATGATATCATCCCTCATTCTTCTAAGCTCCAATGAATATAATCCAAACCAATTTAGTCTCTCCTCATATGACAGTCCCGCCACTCCATGATTCAACCTGGTAAACCTTCACTGCACTCCCTCCAGAGCAAGAACATCCTTCTTTAGATGAGGACACCAAAACTGCACAAAAAAGGAGGTTTTGGAGGTAGATGGGAGATATGCGGAGATTCCGGAACTGGGGCTTTTGGTGAGGAGGAAGGAATTATAGGTGAAGTTTGATCTTCTATCCATGGGAAGGGTAGCTGAGGCGAGTAAGGGGGTCGTTTATGTATGGCGAGAAGGCCAGTCGATTGCTGGCAGGCCAGCTCTGTTAGCAGGCCACAGCGAGGGAGATTGTGCAGATTAGAGATGGGACGTGTGGGTTGGTAATGGTAGGTGAATAAGGTGTTTGAAGACTTTTATAAGGACTTGTAAAGACAGATGGTATGTTGGATATAAGGGTCCGGAAGTGGGAGAGGAGGAGAGGGCGGAACTGGAGGAACCAATGGGGGTGGTAGAAGTGCAGGCAGCAAGGGGGATGCATTCAGTTAAGGCACCAGGGACAGATGGGTTCCCAGTGGAATTTTATAAAAAATTTAAGGATAGGTTAGCACCGCTGATGGTAGATATGTTTGAGGATTCGATGGTAAGGGGAGTATTGCCGGAGATGATGAGACAGTCATCCATCTCATTATTACTTAATAAGGATAAGGATCCAGTAGTGTAGGTCGTACAGGCCCATTTCTCGACTGAAAGTGGACGCTAAGATATTGGCTAAAGTGTTGTCATTGAGGTTGGCGGATTGCCTCCTGAATGTGGTTGGGGAGGATCAGGTGGGGTTTGTTAAGGGCAGGCAGCTGACATTGTATGTGCTGCGGCTGCTGAATGTGGTGCTTCCACCGGCATAGGGGAGGGAGTTGGAGATGGTGTTGACATTAGATGCGGAGAAGGCGTTTGACAGGATGGAGTGGTGCGATCTGTTTGCAGTGTTGGAGAAATTTAGGATTGAGTCTAAGTTTGTGGCATGGGTGAAATTGTGATACAAGGATCTGACGGCGTGTGTACGAATGAACAATATGAATTTGGGGTACCTTCCCATGTCTTTTGGTTGCCCCATGTCCCCCTTTCTCTTTGCATTAGCGACAGAGTGCTTGGCCATCGCACTGAGGGGTTCAGACTTATAGAAGGGGATAGTGAGGGAGGGCGTGGAGAATAGGGTCTCTGTACACGGACGATTTGCTTGTACGTCTCGGACCCGAGCTCTTCGATGAGGGATATAATGGGGTTGCTGTGGTGAATCACAGTCCGTGTAATTCACACTGTTATTATATATGATGTACTGTGTCTATGTAAGCTCGGTATGCGAGCAGATGCGCGGCTCTGCCCATAGGGGGAGATGAGAAGTTTGTACTGGGCTCCACCCTTGGCTCCGCCCATGGCTCCTCCCACTAACCGGAAGTATAAAGCTTCGCAGTCGTGAGCCTGCCTGCCAGTTCATCTCGTCGCAGGCAGGCTCTGTTGAAAGACTATTAAAACCACTGTTCACTTCCAACCACGTGTCGTGTGAATTGATGGTCACATCAGTTGCTAAGGGAATTTGGGGCATTTTCAGCGTACAAATTGAAATTAGGGAAAAGCGAGTATTTTGTGGTGTCCTCCAGGTGCAAGGGTAGGTGGGCGGGGGGGGGGGGGGGGGGGGGGTTGCATTCCGGGTGGCGACAACACATTTTAGGTATCTGGGGGTGCAGGTGGTGCAGGATTGGGCATGACTTTGTAAAAACAATTTCATGAGCTTGGTTGGGAGGGTGAAGGAGGACTTGTTGCGGTGGGATAGTCTACCCTCGTTGTTGGCAGTTCGGGTGCAGGCAATGAAGATGAACATCCTGCCACTTATTTGTTTCTGTTTAAGTGTTTGTCGATCTTTTTACCTCAGTCATTTTTAATGGGTAGATAGGTTGGACTCGTCGTTTATGTGGGCAGGGAAGGTGGCTAAGATAAGGAAAGCGGTGCTCCAAAGGGTGCAGCAATCAGGGGGCTTGGCCATTCTGAACTTGCTATACCGTTACTGTAATGATAAGCAGTAACAGTGTAACAAGCGTATATAACCTCAGACCACTAGGTGTCGTGCAAGAGGAACAGGACACTGGAACCAGACAAAAAACAGACTTGGTCAGTTACAAAAGTTGTTAATAGCATGGATAGAAGCTCCACAGTTGTGTCAGCAATAGTTTAGTTTACCCACAGTTTATTCAACATTAAATAACTAGTATTGAACTAGATGTTCTGTCATACACTGATTCATTTATTATCATAGTACACAAACACGAGGGCAGCACGGTGGCGCAGTGGATTAGCACTGCTGCCGAGGTCCCAGATTCAATCCCGGCTCTGGGTCACTGTCCGTGTGGAGTTTGCACATTCTCCCCATGTCTGAGTGGGTTTCGCCCCCACAACCCAAAAAGATGTGCAGGCTAGGTGAATTGGCAATTTAGCCCCTTAATTGGAAAAATGAATTGGGTACTCTAAATTTTTTTTAAATCATAGTACTCGAACACAACACTTACCGGGTGGCGAATGTGGAGAATGTGCAGGGCTGGATTAGGGAGATGGAGGCCTTATGGGTTCAGATGGAGGTGGGTTCCTGTAAGGGGTCGGGTTGCGGGTACTGGCAATGAAGCCGTTACTGTTCGCCCAGGGATGTATCCAGGGAGTCCTGCAGACGATTTGAGGGTAACTCCAGCCGCACTTTAAATTGGGGGCAGGCCCGAGGGTGATGCCAATGAGAGGGAACAATGGGGTTGAGACAGGGAGGATGGATGCAAGTTTCCAGGGATGGGAGGAGAGAGGAGTGAAGGAGATGAAGGATTTGTTTTTGGAGGGGAAGTATGCGAGCTTGGAGAAGTTGTGGTGACGTTTGGGCTCCAGCGTGAGCTCCTTCTGCAAGTGCGGAGCTTCACAAGAAAGGTCTTCCCGAACTTTCCAGAGGCACCGTCCTCTTTGCTGCTGTAGGAGGTGCTGCCAGTGATGGGGCTGGAGGGTGGGGTCATTTCGCCGAATTATGGTAGGATCATGGAGAAGATAAGGTGTCCATGGGATTAAGGCCAAGTGGAAAGAAGAGCTGGGGATGGTGTTGGTGGAGTAAGTCTGGTGCGAGGTGCTGCAGAGGGTTAATGCCTCAACCGCATGTGTGAGAGTGGGGTAGATTCAATTAATGAAGGCATGCTTAATGAAGGCGAGGATGAGCCGGCTGCTTGAGGGGGTGGAGGATAGCTGCGAACAGTGCGGGAGAGGCCCAGCTAATTATGTTCATATGTTCAAGTCCAGCCCGATGTTGGAGAAATTTTGGAGATCGTTTTTTAGCACCATGTCAGAGGACCTACATGGAGATTTGGAAATGGTCTCTTGGAGGACATATGAAGTGGCAGACCTACCAGGGTGCGGGGGCAGTTGACTTAGCCATCGTATGTTAACCACTCGCAGGCGGGTTCTGTTGAGGTCAACTTCTCCCCACTGTGACTCGGCATGTCAGGGTGAACTCACGGAGTTCCTATGCTTGGAGAAGGTGAAATTCTCTCTGAGAGGGGCAGATGAGGGGTTCCACAATACATAGGGTTTGTTTATCTTACACTTTGGGGATCTGGTTACATTCAAGGGCTGGAGGGATGCAGTTTCGTGGAGGGCTGAGAGTGGAGATTTGTATTGGGTTTGTGTTTAATCTGTGTAAAAATGTTAAAATATTGCAAGTTGGAATAAAAATAATTATTAAAATGCACTGATCCTCTGACAGTGTAGCACTCCCTCAGTACTGACCCTCTGACAGTGCAGCACTCCCTCAGTACTGACCCTCTGACAGTGCAGCACTCCCTCAGTACTGACCCTCTGACAGTGCAGCACCTCCCTCAGTACTGACCCTCTGACAGTGCAGCACTCCCTCAGTACTGACCCTCTGACAGTGCAGCACTCCCTCAGTACTGACCCTCTGGCAGTGCAGCACTCCCTCAGTACTGACCCTCTGACAGTGCAGCACTCCCTCAGTACTGACCCTCTGACATTGCAGCACTCCCTCAGTACTGACCCTCTGACAGTGCAGCACTCCCTCAGTACTGACCCTCTGACTGTGCAGCACACACTCAGTACTGACCCTCTGACAATGCAGCACTCCCTCAGTACTGACCCTCTGACAATGCAGCACTCCCTCAGTACTGACCCTCTGACAATGCAGCACTCCCTCAGTACTGACCCTCTGACAATGCAGCACTCCCTCAGTACTGACCCTCTGACAGTGCAGCAATCCCTCAGTACTGACCCTCTGACTGTGCAGCACACACTCAGTACTGACCCTCTAACAGTGCAGCACTCACTCAGTACTGGCCCTCTAACAGTGCAGCACTCCCTCAGTACTGACCCTCTGACTGTGCAGCAAACACTCAGTACTGACCCTCTGACTGCAGCACACACTCAGTACTGTCCCTCTGACAGTGCAGCACTCCCTCAGTTTGGACCCTCTGACAGTGACGCACTCCCTCAGTACTGACCCGCTGACAGTGCAGCACTCCTTCACTATTGACCCTCTGACAGTGAAGCACTCCCTCAGTACTGACCCTCTGACAGTGCAGCACTCCCTCAGTACTGACGCTCTGACAATGCAGCACTCCCTCAGTACTGACCCTCTGACAGTGCAGCACTCCCTCAGTTATGACCCTCTGACAGTGCAGCACTCCCTCAGTACTGACCCTCTGACAATGCAGCACTCCCTCAGTACTGACCCTCTGACATTGCAGCACTCCCTCAGTACTGACCCTCTGACAGTGCAGCACTCCCTCAGTACTGACCATCTGACTGTGCAGCACACACTCAGTACTGACCCTCTGACTGTGCAGCACACACTCAGTACTGACCCTCTGACTGTGCAGCACACACTCAGTACTGACCCTCTGACAGTGCAGCACTCCCTCAGTACTGACCCTCTGACAATGCAGCACTCCCTCAGTACTGACCCTCTGACAATGCAGCACTCCCTCAGTACTGACCCTCTGACAATGCAGCACTCCCTCAGTACTGGCCCTCTGACAATGCAGCACTCCCTCAGTACTGACCCTCTGACAATGCAGCACTCCCTCAGTACTGACCCTCTGACAGTGCAGCAATCCCTCAGTACTGACCCTCTGACTGTGCAGCACACACTCAGTACTGACCCTTGACAGTGCAGCACTCACTCAGTACTGGCCCTCTAACAGTGCAGCACTCCCTCAGTACTGACCCTCTGACTGTGCAGCAAACACTCAGTACTGACCCTCTGACTGCAGCACACACTCAGTACTGTCCCTCTGACAGTGCAGCACTCCCTCAGTTTGGACCCTCTGACAGTGACGCACTCCCTCAGTACTGACCCGCTGACAGTGCAGCACTCCTTCACTATTGACCCTCTGACAGTGAAGCACTTCCTCAGTACTGACCCTCTGACAGTGCAGCACTCCCTCAGTACTGACCCTCTGACTGTGCAGCACACACTCAGTACTGACCCTCTGACAGCGCAGCACTCCCTCAGTACTGACCCTCTGACAATGCAGCACTCCCTCAGTACTGACCCTCTGACAATGCAGCACTCCCTCAGTACTGACCCTCTGACATTGCAGCACTCCCTCAGTACTGACCCTCTGACAGTGCAGCACTCCCTCAGTACTGACCATCTGACTGTGCAGCACACACTCAGTACTGACCCTCTGACTGTGCCGCACACACTCAGTACTGACCCTCTGACAGTGCAGCACTCCCTCAGTACTGACCCTCTGACAATGCAGCACTCCCTCAGTACTGACCCTCTGACAATGCAGCACTCCCTCAGTACTGACCCTCTGACAATGCAGCACTCCCTCAGTACTGACCCTCTGACAATGCAGCACTCCCTCAGTACTGACCCTCTGACAATGCAGCACTCCCTCAGTACTGACCCTCTGACAATGCAGCACTCCCTCAGTACTGACCCTCTGACAGTGCAGCACTCCCTCAGTACTGACCCTCTGACAGTGCAGCACTCCCTCAGTACTGACCCTCTGACAGTGCAGCACTCCCTCAGTACTGACCATCTGACAGTGCAGCACTCCCTCATTACTGTCCCTCTGACTGTGCAGCACTCCCTCAGTACTGACCCTCTGACAGTGCAGCACTCCCTCAGTACTGACCCTCTGATAGTGCAGCACTCCCTCAGTACTAGGATGTTGCCTGGTTTGGAGGGAAGGTCTTACGAGGAAAGGCTCAGGGACTTGAAGTTGTTTTCGTTGGAGAGGAGAAGGCTGAGAGGTGACTTAATAGAGACATATAAGATAGTCAGAGGGTTAGATAGGGTGGACAGTGAGAGTCTTTTTCCTCGGATGTTGATGACCAACACGAGGGGACATAGCTTTAAATTGAGGGGTGATAGATTTAGGACAGATGTCAGAGGCAGTTTCTTTACTCAGAGAGTAGTAGGGGTGTGGAACGCCCTGCCTGCAACAGTAGTAGACTCGCCAACTTTAAGGGCATTTAAGTAGTCACTGGATAGACATATGGATGAAAATGGAATAGTGTAGGTCAGATAGGCTTCAGATGGTTTCACAGGTCGGGGCAACATCGAGGGCCGAAGGGCCCATACTGCGCTGTAGTGTTCTATGTTCTATGTTCTATGACCCTCTGACTGTGCAGCACTCCCTCTGTACTGACCCTCTGACAGAGCAGCACTCCCTCAGTACTGACCCTCTGACAGTGCAGCACTCCCTCAATACTGAACCTCTGTGTGTAGCACTCCCTCTGTACTGACCCTCTGACAGTGCAGCACTCCCTCAGTACTGACCCTCTGACAGTGCAGCACTCCCTCAGTACTGACTCTGACAGTGCAGCACTCCCTCAGTACTGAACCTCTGACTGTGCAGCACTCCCTCAGTACTGACCCTCTGACAGTGCAGCACTCCCTCAGTACTGAACCTCTGACAGTGCAGCACTCCCTCAGTACTGACTCTGACAGTGCAGCACACCCTCAGTACTGAATCTCTGGCTGTGCAGCACTCCCTCAGTACTGACCCTCTGGCAGTGCAGCACTCCCCTCAGTACTGACCCTCTGACAGTGCAGCACTCCCTCAGTACTGACCCTCTGACAGTGCAGCTCTCCCTCAGTACTGACCCTCTGACAGTGCAGCACTCCCTCAGTACTGACCCTCTGACAGTGCAGCACTCCCTCAGTACTGAGCCACTGACTGTGCAGCACATACTCAGTACTGACCCTCTGACAGTGCAGCACTCCCTCAGTACTGACCCTCTGACAGTGCAGCACTCCCTCAGTACTGACCCTCTGACAGTGCAGCACTCCCTCAGTACTGACCCTCTGACAGTGCAGCACTCCCTCAGTACTGACCCTCTGACAGTGCAGCACTCCCTCAGTACTGACCCTCTGACTGTGCAGCACACACTCAGTACTGACCCTCTGACATTGCAGCACTCCCTCAGTACTGAGCCACTGACTGTGCAGCACATACTCAGTACTGTACTGAACAATCGACTGTTCCGCTCTCTGTCTGAGGCTAATATTTATTGTTCAATGGGCATTGTGAGACTCAGACATGAAGATCAACAATTCGTCCCATTTATGTTTAAAGGCACAGACACCTGGCACTCTTGATCACACACAATTGCAGACTTTCTTGGGAGAGCCCCTACTTGTCTCGAATCCCCAGAGGTTTGCTGGTTTCAGAGTGGGCATGCCCTCCTCTTCTCCCTTTACTCTAAGAATCCCCTGTTCAGTGTCCAAATTGCCCGGCAAGATGTGAGGGAAGGCCTTCCCCCTCTCAAATGCCCACCTGCATCATCCGAGCAGGGTGACCTTGAAAGATCTTCAGTCAGTACTGTAGCACGGGCGGTGGGCCTCATGGCTGCAGATCCTGAGATGAACCCAGAAATCTTAGAATTTCCCAATTGGCCAAAGCAGCCACTGTAGCTGAAGGACAGTCAATTGCTCCATTGGTACTACTGTCCGTTATGGACATATGAACATTTCTATCCCGCAATATATCTATCAGAATTTCTAGCTTTCAGCCCCCTAGGCTCACTGACAACCAACAAAAGTTAAAGACAGCCCAGGGGAGATGGTCTCCTGGAGTCACCTGGGGTTGTCTGAAATAAGCAGCTCTGAAAATTGTGGGTATATCTGTGGGGGTCATTGTAGAACATAGAACATAGAACAGTACAGCACAGAACAGGCCCTTCGGCCCTCGATGTTGTGCCGAGCAATGATCACCCTACTCAAATCCACGTATCCACCCTTTACCCGTAACCCAACAACTCCCCCCCTTAACCTTGCTATTAGGACACTATGGGCAATTTAGCATGGCCAATCCACCTAACCCGCACATCTTTGGACTGTGGGAGGAAACCGGAGCACCCGGAGGAAACCCACGCACACACGGGGAGGACGTGCAGACTCCACACAGACAGTGACCCAGCCGGGAATCTAACCTGGGACCCTGGAGCTGTGAAGCATTGATGCTAACCACCATGCTACCATGCTGCCCATTGTGTGTGTGTTTGTGGGTATATGTATGTGTTCGATCATGTACAAGTCTGTGGGTGTATGTGTGCGGTTCATTGTGTACCAGTCGGCACGGTGATACAGTAGTTAGTACTGCAACCTTACAGATCCGGGTTCAATTCCAGCTTGGGTCACTGTCTGTGCGAGTCTGCACGTTCTCCCGGAGTCTGTGTGGGTTTCCTTAGGGTGATCCCGTTTCCCCCCACAGTCCAAAGATGTGCAGGTTAGGTGGATTGGCCATGGTCGTGAAGGCCGAAGGACGGCGACTGAAATGAGAGATGGGACTGGAATTGGGACTTGGACTGAGAGGATGGGATCATTATCTTTCTTTTTGGGTCTTGTTTCCTGTGTTTGGGGGGGGAGGCGGTGGAAAAGCTGGGTTTTTGGGTTGGATGGTTATGGGTAATTTATCTTTGTTAAATCTACAGTTGGTTACAATTATATTGGGCTTTGGAGTTATGGTGGTTTTCTGGGGCGTGGTTTTTGTACTGATTTGTTTGTTGGTCTTTGTTTGCTGGGACTGGGTCACGGGGAAGGGGATTGGGAGGAGGGGGGCATGGGCAGGGACCACCACACTGGCAAGCAAACGGGAAATTAGTGAACGGGAATGTGTTGGGGGGATGGGCCGCAAATGTGAAACCTGATTGAACAGGTTTTGAAGCACCAAGGAGGTGTGAAATGAGGGGATGGCGTCAATAGTGGGGGAGGTGTTTGCAAGAGGAAGTGGATGAGCGGATTTTGGGAGGGGGGACGGGTGCGATGGTAACAAAGTGATGGGGTGAGTTAGGCCTGAAGGACAGGGTCCAGGGCTATGATGATGGTGGATAGGAGAGGGGGCGAGGAGGCGAGGGGGGGGGGGGGGGGGGGGGGGGGAATGGAAGAGACCCACAGTCAGAATAGTCATGATGTGGAGATGCCGGTGTTGGACTGGGGTGAACACAATAAGAAGTCTTACAACACCAGGTTAAAGTCCAACAGGTTTGTTTCAAACACTAGCTTTCAGAGCGCTGCTCCTTCCTCAGGTGAATGAAGAGGTAGGTTCCAGAAACATATGTAGACAAAGTCAAAGATGCCAGATAATACTTAAAATGCGAGCATTTGCAGGTAATTAAGTCTTTACAAAGCCAGAAAGAGGGGTAACCCCAGGTTAAAGAGGTGTGAATTGTCTCAAGCCAGGACAGTTGGTAGAATTTTGCAAGCCCAGGCCAGATGGCGGGGGGTGAATGTAATGCGACATGAATCCAAGGTCCCGGTTGAGGGTGTACTCATGTGTGCGGAACTTGGCTGTAAGTTTCTGCTCGGCGATTCTACGTTGTCGCGAATCCTGAAGGCCACCTTGGAGAACGCTTACCCGGAGATCAGAGGCTGAATGCTCTTGACTGCTGAAGTGTTCCCCGACTGGAAGGGAACATTCCTGCCTGGTGATTGTCACGTGATGTCCGTTCATCCGTTGTCACAGCGTCTGTGTGGTCTCGCCAATGTACCACGCTTCGGGACATCCTTTCCTGCAGCTTATGAGATAGACAACGTTGGCCGTGTCGCATGAGTATGTAGCGCGTACCTGGTGGGTAGTGTTCTCATGTATAATGGTGGTATCCATGTCGATGATCTGGCACATCTTGCAGAGATTGAAATGGCAGGATTGTGTGGTGTTGTGGTCGCTGTTCTGAATGCTGGGTAGTTTGCTGCAAACAATGGTTTGTTTGAGGTTGCGCGGTTGTTTGAAGGCAAGTTGTGGGGATGACCTTGGCAAGATGTTCGTCTTCATCGATGACATGTTGATGGCTGCGAAGAAGATGTTGTAGTTTCTCGTCTCCAGGAAGTACTGGATGATGAAGGGTGCTCTGTCGGTTGTGTCCCGTGTTTGTCTTCTGATGAGGTTGGTGCAGTTTTTTGCTGTGGCGCGTTAGAACTATCGATCGATGAGTCGAGCGCCATATCCCGTTCGTACAAGGGCATCTTTTAGCATCTGTTGTTGTCTGTTATGCTCCTCCTCGTCTGAGCAGATCCTGTGTATACGGAGGGCTTGTCCACAGGGGATGGCTTCTTTAATGTGTTTAGGGTGGAAGCTGGAGAAGTGGAGCATCGTGGGGTTATCCGTGGGCTTGCGGTAAAGCGAAGTGCTGAGCTGACCGTCCTTGATGGAGATGAGTGTGTCCAAGAATGCAACTAATTTTGGAGAGTAGTCCATGGTGAGTCTGATGGTGGGATGGAACTTATTGATGTCATTGTGTCATTGTTTCAGTGATTCTTCGCCGTGGGTCCAAAGGAAAAAAATGTCATCGATATATCTGGTGTATAACGTCGGTTGAAGGTCCTGTGCGGTGAGGGGGTCTTGTTCAAACTTGTGCATGAAGGTGTTGGCATATATTGAGGTACAAATTTGGTCCCCATGGCTGTTCGTGCGTCTGGATGAAGAACTTGTTGTCAAAGGTGAAGACATTGTGATCCAGAATGAAGCGGGTGAGTTGCAGAATTGCATCTGGAAATTGGCAGGTGGCGGTGTTCAGTACTGAGGCTGTTGCAGCAATGCCGTCGTCATGGGGGATGCTGTAGAGGGCCAAGACGTCCATTGTGACGAGGAATGTTCAACTGGTCCATTGGTGCTGAGTTTCTGTAATAAGTCCGTCGTGTCGCGACATAAGCTGGGCGTTCCTTGTACGATGGGTTTCAAGATGCCCTCGATGTAGCCAGAGGTTCTCACACAGGGTCCCATTGCCTGATACAATAAGCCGGCCTGGTGTGCTGGCCTTGTATATTTTCGGGAGGCAGCAGAAATCTCCAACGCTGGGAGTACGTGGGATGAGAGCATGTAGGGTGGTCTGACGGTCTGGATCCAAGGTCTTCATAGAATTTACAGTGCAGAAGGAGGCCATTCGGCCCATCGAGTCTGCACCGGCTCTTGGAAAGAGCACCCTTCCAAACCGCACACCTCCACCCTATCCCCGTAACCCAGTTACCCCACCCAACACTAAGGGCAATTTTGGACACTTAGGGCAATTTAGCATGGCCAGTCCACCTAACCTGCACATCTTTGGACTATGGGAGGAAACCGGAGCACCCGGAGGAAACCCACGCACACACAGGGAGAACATGCAGACTCCACACAGACAGTGACCCAAGCCGGGAATCGAACCTGGGATCCTGGAGCTGTGAAGCAACTGTGCTAATCACTATGCTACCGTGCTGCTCACCTTGATCAGTCTGTTGAGTTGGCGGGTGTGTTCCTTGGTCGGATCTGCGGGTAACTGTCTGTAGTGTTCCTGGTTGTTGAGTTGTCGGTACACTTCTTTGCAGTCGTCAGAATAGTGACATGGAACATGAGGACGTTAGGGGGGCCAGTGAAGAGATCGAGGATTTTTACAAACTTAAAGAGCTTAAAAGCCGACGTGGTGATGCTGCAGGACACCCAACTGAGGGTGAGGGATCAGGTGGGGCTTAAGAAGGGTTGAGTGAGTCAGGTTTTCCACTCGGGGTTTGATAGGAGGGCTCGGGGGGGTAGCGGTATTTGTGGGCAAGAGGGTGAAGTTTCAGGTGGAGGAGGTAATGGCGGACCATGGGGGCCGGTAGAGGGGAGTTTGGTGGCAAAGGCGAGGGTATATGGCCTCAACTGGGATGATGCAGGGTTTGTGATGAGGGTGCTGGTGCTATTCCGGATTCGGACACCCACAAGTTGATAGTGGGGAGGGATTAGAATATGGTCAGGAACAAAAGTTGGACAGGTCTCAGCTGTGCTTGCTGGCCCTGTCAGGGCTTATGCGGGAGATGGGTAGATGGACCTGTGGATGTTCCTGCAGCCGAGGGAAAGGGAGTATTTGTTTTTCTCCCCGGAACACAAGGTGTACTCGAGGATAGACTATTGCATGGTGGGGAAGGCGCTATTGGCTAGGGTTATGAGGTTGGAGTACTCAGCAATCGTGATTTCAGATCATGCTCTGCATTGGTTGGATGTGGTTTTGGAGAAGGGGATGGCCCAGAGGCAGGGGAGGAGAATGGACATGGGGCTATTAGCGGAGCGTAGCTTTTGCGATAGATTGGGAAGGTGATCGAGAAAAATGCGGGGTAGGTTTCGCAGTCGGTGGCTTGGGAGGCTCTGAGGACAGTGAGGGGGAGGTGATTTTGTTCAAAGCTAAGGTGGACAAGGAGGAGAGAGAGAGAGGAGCACCAAAAACTGATAGAGGAGATTCTGGAGGTGCATGGGAGGAGTGCAGGGGTCCCGGTATTAGGTCCCATGTCTCTTGGCCAAGAGGAAGGAGTTGGCTATAAAGCCCTTGACCATTGCGCTGAGGTGCTCGGGGCTGTGGAAGGGATAGTGAGTGGGGGGGAGGGGGGGGGGGGGGGGGTGCGACGATCTGTTATTACATATTTCGGGACCGAGCACGTCAGTGAGTAGTATAATGGAGCTGCTCCAGGGATTCGGGACATTCTCGGGGTGTAAATTGAATTTAGGCAAGAATGGGTTATTGTATGGTCTCCTCGCCGGGAGTAGGGGAGGGGTTTGGGGGGGGCTGCCATTCCATTTGGCAGTAACCCACTTTAGGTAGCTGGCCCGGGATTGGTGAGGGCTCCGAAAATATCATTTCACTATTTTGATGGGGAGGGTGAAGGCTGATCTGACGAGGTGGGACAACCTCCCTCTGTCATTGACAGGCTGTTAAAATTAATGTTTGATCACGATTCTTGTTTTTATTTCAGTGCCTGCCGGTCTTTTTATCAAAGTCCTTCTTCAGGGAGGTGGTCAGGTTGATCTCCTCGTTCATTTGGAGGGAGTAAGGCGGCCAGGATTGGGAGGGTGCTTCTGCAGAGATGACGACAGGTTGGGGGGTGGGGGGCGGTGGTGGTGGGCCTCCCAAACTTGCTGGACTGTTATTGGGCAGTTACTGCGAAGATGCAGGGCTGCAGCAAGGAGTGGGGTGTTCGGTGGGTAAGGATGGAGGCGGGCTCGTGCTGGGAGCTGAGATTGCGGGCACTGGCAGAGGCGTCGTTTCCAATAACTCCAGGAAGGTGCTCGGTGGGCCCGGTGCTGGTGGCCACATTGACGATTTGGAGGCAGTTCATACAGTACGTTAAGCTGGGGCCGGGTCAGGGGGGATGCCGATTATGGAGAATCATGGGTTCGAGCCCAGAGGGTGGATGCGAAGTTTCGGAGACGGGATGAGAGGGGGATCAAGGAAATGAAGGATCTGTTCCTTCGGGGCGATTCGCAAGCCGAGAGGAGTTGGGAGAACAGTATAGTTTGGTGGAGGGGAAAGGGTTTAGGTACCTGCAGGTTCGGGACGTCACAAGAAAGGTTTCCCGACCTTCCCAATAGCGTTGGCCTATTCGTTGCTGAAGGTTGTGATGTCGGCAGGAGGGCTGGAGAGGGGGTTGTTTTGGCGATCAATGGGATGATCCTGGCAAGGGGTAGGGTGTCTATAGATGGGATTAAGGCAAAGTGGGAGGAGGAGCTTGGGGGATGTTGGAAGAAGGACTGGGATGTGAGGTGTCACGCAGGGTGAATGCCCCGACCTCGTGTGTGAGGTTAGGGCTGATACAGCTGAAAGCCGTGCATAGGGCGCACCTCAGGAAATTAAGGATGAGCCGGTTGCTCGAGGGGTGGAGGGTGTCTGTGAGCGATGTGGGAGGGGGCTTGAGAACCATGTTCATATGCTTTGAACCTGCTCGAAGCTGGATAGGTTTTCAAGGGTGGTATTCAGCACAATTTTGGGGGTCTTACATATTATTGTGGAGCCCAGTCCGCTAGAAGCCATATTCAGGGTGTCAGACCGGACTGAGCTGCAGGCGCAGTTGTCTTAATAATAGTAATTACTTATTGTCACAAGTAGACTTCACTGAAGTTGCTGTGAAAAGCCCCTAGTCGCCTGTTCAGGGAGCCCGGTGCGGGAATTGAACCCGTGCTGCTGGTCTTGTTCTGCATTACAAGCCAGCGGTTTAGCCCACTGTGCTAAACCAGCCCCAGTAGCCTTCACCTCGCTGATCGCTCGTAGGCAGGTCTTACTGTGGTGGAAGTCAGTCTCTCCATCCTGTCCCTTGCTGTGGCGGGGGGACCTGCTGGGCTTTTTGACCCTGGGGAAGGTGAAGTTCGAGCTGAGGGGGGGTTGAATGATGTGTTCCACAATTGTTGGGGTTTGTTCATCATGCACTTTCGGAAGTTGGTCACCGTTGACTGTTGGGGGGGGGTGAATCGGGGTGGGGGGAGGATTGGGGGAGCTTTCTTGGATTTGAGTGGGATTGTTTTTTATATGAAATTAAATGAAAATCGCTTATTGTCACGAGTAGGCTTCAATGAAGTTACTGCGAAAAACCCCTAGTCGCCACATTCCAGCACCTGCCCGGGGAGGCTGGTACGGGAATCGAACCATGCTGCTGGCCTGCTTGGTTTGCTTTAAAAGCCAGCGGTTTAGCCTGGTGAGCTAAACCAGCCCCATATTGTTGGGGTTGTTCTTTTTGTTTTTCTCTTGAATGGTGAAAACAGTGAAAAATTGTCAAATAAAAATATTTTTAAAAGATCACTTTGGCAGTCATACTGTACTTTGGAGTCTCTGGTCTGGTGGTAATGTCGCTGGACGAGGAATTTTCAGGCCCTTGGGGTAATGCTTCTACAGCATGGGTTCAAATCCCACCATGGAAGCGTTGGAATTGAAATTCAATGAGTAAAATCTGGAATTGAAAAGCTAGTCTCAGTAATGGTGACCATGAAACTCTCATTGACTGTTGTGAAAGAAAAAGCCAAGTTCTCCTGAGTGAAGGAAATCTGCCATCCTGGCCGACATGTGATTCCAGAACCACAGCAATGTGGCTGACTGTTAACAGTCCTCTAAAATGGCCCAGCCAACCACTCAGTTCAAGGATAATTATGGATGGGCAACAAATGCTGGCAAGGCCAGTGACACCCACATCCCATGAAAGAAATCAAAAGATGGATTCAGAAAACCTTATGTTCTCAGGATCTAAAGTCGTAACTGTCATGGCTAAGGCCAGAAGGCAGTGAAGTGCCTCATCAGAGATAAGACCTTTATTGGATCAATGTCAGGCACTGAAGACAGAGTGGGAATGGGGTGAAGATTTAAAATGACCAGAAGCTCAGTGGCCATGCGTGCAGGCTGAATGGACGTGTTGAGCGAAAGAAACATGGCCATTCGGCCCTTCAAACCTGCTCTGCCATTCATTATGATCTTGGCTGATCATCCAGTTCAATAGCCTAATCCCGCCTCCCCCCAATATCCTTTGATTCCCTTCGCCCGAAGTGCTATATCTAACTCATTGAAAACAGGCAATGTTTTGGCCTCATCTACTTCCTGTGGTAACGAATTCCACAGGCTCACCACTCTCTGGGTGAAGAAATTTTTCCTCATCACAACCCTAAATGATCTACCCCGTATCCTCAGACAGTGACCCTGGTTCTGGGCACCCCCACCGTCAGGAACATCCTTCTTCATCTACCCTGTCTAGTCCTGTTAGAATTTTAAATGTTTCTATGAGATCTCCCTTCATTCTTCTGACCCAGTCATTTATTGAATCTCCTCAATGTGGTGGAGAACATGTGGTGAGCAGCAAGTACGGTACAAAAAGATCACGATGATGCTGGAAGTAATGACTATTTCAGCAGTGTTCAATGGTTAGATATCAAGATTCCTGTTTTACAATTGGCTAAAATAGAGAACTGCTGCATTAATTGTTGTCAGGGCCGCTGAGGGAATGGAAGGAAATGGTGCAATCTGAAAATCTCGGCAGCACAGTCCTGAAAAATTGGCTGTACTACTGAGATTGAATAGTGTGGCCCTGGAATCAGTTAGGTATTGATATAAAACAATGAAGATACAGCAAGACAGTAAGATTAGTCTGGGGTTCAAACAGGGCAATGGGAGAGGGCAAGGCATTGGGATCGGTCTGGGATTAATACAGGGCTATGGGGCGACAGTAGGCCAATAGGATTATTCTAGGATTGATGCAGGTTTATGGGGAGAGGGCAGGGCAGCGGGATGAGTCTGGGAGTGATACAGGGCTATGGGGAGAGAGCAAGGCAGTGGGATTAGTCTGGGATTTGTACAGGGCTATACGTAGACAGCAAGACAGTGGGATTAGTTTGGGATTGATATTCAGCTGTGGGGAGAGTGTGAGCAGGGGGATTATTTGGGCATTTATTCAACTTCATGGGGAGAGACTGGGGCAATAGGAATCGTTTGAGATTGATCCAGTGCTATGGGGAGAGAGCCGGGCACTGAGATTAGATTGGGTTTTATACAGGGTTATGAAATAAATGAAATTCGCTTATTGTCACAAGTAGGCTTCAAATGAAGTTACTGTGAAAAGCCCCTAGTTGCCACATTCCGGCGCCTGTTCGGGGAGGCTGATACGGGAATTGAACCGTGCTGCTGGCCTGCCTCGGTCTGCTTTAAAAGCCAGCGATTTAGCCCTGTGCTAAACAGTCCCAGAGTAGAGAGCAAGGCAGTGTGGTTATTTTGGGATTGATACAGGGCCATGGGGAGAGAGTGAGTCAGTGGGAATATTCTGGGTTTCATACAGGGCTATGGGGGGAGAGCAAGGCAATGGGATTAGTTAGGGATTGAGACAGGATTTTGGAGACAGATTGTGACAGTAGGATTAGTTTGCAATTAATGCAGGGCTATGGTGAGAGAGTGGGGTAGTGGGTTTAGTTTGGGAGTAATACAGGGCTATGGGGAGAGGGTGGGGCAGTGGGATTAGTTTTGGATTGCTACAGGCTATGGGGAGAGAGTGGGGCAGTGGGATTAGTTTGGGATTGCTGCAGGCTATGGGGAGAGAGTGGGGCAGTGGGATTAGTTTGGGATTGCTACAGGCTATGGGGAGAGAGTGGGGCAGTAGGATTAGTTTGGGATTGCTACAGGCTATGGGGAGAGGGTGGGGCAGTGGGATTAGTTTGGGATTGATACAGGGCTATGGGGAGAGGGCGGGGCAGTGGGATTAGTTTGGGATTGATACAGGGCTATGGGGAGAGAGTGGGGCAGTGGGATTAGTTTGGGATTGATACAGGGCTATGGGGAGAGGGCGGGGCAGTGGGATTAGTTTTGGATTGCTACAGGCTATGGGGAGAGAGTGGGACAGTGGGATTAGTTTTGGATTGCTACAGGCTATGGGGAGAGAGTGGGACAGTGGGATTGGTTGGGTCTGGTACAGGGCTATGGGGGAGAGTGGGGTAGTGGGATTGTTTGGGATTGCTACAATGCTATGGGGAGAGAGTGGGACAGTGGGATTAGTTTGGGATTGATACAGGGCTCTGGGGGAGAGTGGGGTAGTGGGATTAGTTTGGGATTGATACAGGGCTATGGGGAGAGGGCGGGGCAGTGGGATTAGTTTTGGATTGCTACAGGCTATGGGGAGAGAGTGGGACAGTGGGATTAGTTTTGGATTGCTACAGGCTATGGGGAGAGAGTGGGACAGTGGGATTGGTTGGGTCTGGTACAGGGCTATGGGGGAGAGTGGGGTAGTGGGATTGTTTGGGGTTGCTACAATACTATGGGGAGAGAGTGGGACAGTGGGATTGGTTGGGTTTGGTACAGGGCTATGGGGGAGAGTGGGGTAGTGGGATTAGTTTTGGATTGCTACAGGCTATGGGGAGAGAGTGGGACAGTGGGATTGGTTGGGTCTGGTACAGGGCTATGGGGAAGAGTGGGGTAGTGGGATTGTTTGGGGTTGCTACAATGCTATGGGGAGAGAGGGCGCAATGGGAATGGTTTGCAATTGATACAGAGATATGGGGGAGAGTGGGGTAGTGGGATTGTTTGGGGTTGCTACAATGCTATGGGGAGAGAGTGGGACAGTGGGATTGGTTGGGTTTGGTACAGGGCTATGGGGGAGAGTGGGGTAGTGGGATTAGTTTGGGAGTAATGCAGGGCTATGGGGAGAGGGCGGGGCAGTGGGATTAGTTTTGGATTGCTACAGACTATGGGAAGAGAGTGGGGCAGTGGGATTAGTTTGGGATTGATACAGGGCTATGGGGAGAAGGCGGGGCAGTGGGATTAATTTTGGATTGCTCCAGGCTATGGGGAGAGAGTGGGACAGTGGGTTTGGTTGGGTTTGGTACAGGGCTATGGGGGAGAGTGGGGTAGTGGGATTGTTTGGGGTTGCTACAATGCTATGGGGAGAGAGTGGGACAGTGGGATTGGTTGGGTTTGGTACAGGGCTATGGGGGAGAGTGGGGTAGTGGGATTGTTTGGGGTTGCTACAATGCTATGGGGAGAGAGGGCGCAATGGGAATGGTTTGCAATTGATACAGAGATATGGGGAGAGAGTGGGGAATGTGTGGTTAGTTTGGATTGCTGCAAGGTTATCAGGTGAAAGCAAGGAAAGCCGATTGGGATTGATACCAGGCTACTGACTGCGACCAAGGCCATGGATTAGTTTGGTATTGATACAAGGCTATGGAGATACAGTGAGGCAGTGGGTTCATAAAATCATAAGGCATCGGGGCAGAATTAGGCCACTCGGCCCATCGAGTCTGCTCCGCCATTCAATCATGGCTGATATAATCAGAAGCATAAAATCCTTTCAGTGCAGGGGAGGCCATTCATCAGCACTGACTCTCTGTAAAAGCACTCTACCTAGGCCCAATCCACTGTCTTATCCCTGTAACCGCACCCACCCTTTGGATACTAAGGGGCAATTTAGCATGGCCACTCCACCTGACCTGCACATCTGTGGTTGGAAATCAGAGCACCCACAGGAAACCCACGCAGACACGGGGAGAACATGCAAACATCCAAAACAGTCGGCAGATGTGCAGGTTAGGTGGATTAACCATGCTAAATTTCCCCTTGGTGCCCAAAAAGATTAGGTGGGGTTACGGGAATCTGGTGGAAATCGGGTGCACTTTCCAAGGGCAGGTGTGGACTCAATGGGCCGACTGGCCTCCTTCCGCACGGTAGGGATTCTATGATTCACACCCAAGTCACCCAAGGTCAGAATCAAACCCGGGACCCTGGCACTGTGAGGCAGCAGTGCTAACCACTGTGCTACCATAATGCCTTTGGGATTGGGATTGATGCTGGGTTACAGAGAGACCACGTCGGGGAGGCTATATTAGAATCAATTCAGAGCTATGGGAAGAGAGCGGAGCGGCACAGCATGGCATAGGGCAGCATGGTGACACAGAGGTTAGAACGACGCTCTATGCTGCTCTGCTTATATCGTATTTGCTTTGTTATTTTTCCCTTGTTCCATACTGTAACTAATTATTTATTTGTCGATGTACTGTGTACTTTTTCACATTCACTGTAACTATCTACTTTTTTTGTCAACTGTGTACGTACTGTGTATCATAGAATCATAGAATTTACAGTGCAGAAGGAGGCCATTCAGCCCATCGAGTCTGCACCGGCTCTTGGAAAGAGCACCCTACCCAAGGTCAACAACTCCACCCTATCCCCATAACCCCATAACCCAGTAACCCCACCCAACACTAAGGGCAATTTTGGACTCTAAGGTCAATTTATCATGGCCAATCCACCTAACCTGCACATATTTGGACTGTGGGAGGAAACCGGAGCACCCGGAGGAAACCCACGCACACACGGGGAGGATGTGCAGATTCCGCACAGACAGTGACCCAAGCCGGAACCGAACCTGGGACCCTGGAGCTGTGAAGCGATTGTGCTATCCACAATGCTACCGTGTACGTTTCCTTGGCCGCCGAAAAATATTTTTCATTGTACTTCAGTCCATGTGACAATAAATAAATCACTCAATCGATCACTATTGCCTCATAACGCCAGGGACCTGGGTTTGATTCCAACCTCAGGTGAATGGAGTTTGCCAATGCTTCCTGTGACTGTGTGGGTTTCCTCCGAGTGCTCCAGTTTTCTTTCACAGTCCAAAGATGTGCAGGTTAGGTGGATTGGCCATGGTAAATTGCTCCTTTGTGTCCAAAGGTTAGATGGGGTTACGGGAATAGGGCAGGGAGCTGGGCCGAGGTGGGGTGATCTTTCAGAGGGTTGGCGCAGAATCGATGGGCCGAATGACCTGCTTCTGCATTGTAGGGGTTCTATGATTTTATTCTTGGCTCTCCACTCTGCAACTGGATCCTCGATTTTCTTTTTTTAAATAAATTTAGAGTACCCAATTATTTTTTCCAATTAAGGGGCAATTTAACGTGGTAAATCCACCTATCCTGCACATCTTTGGGTTGCGGGGCGAAACCCACACAGACACGGGGAGAATGTGCAAACTCCAGACAGTGACCCAGGGCCGGGATCCTCGATTTTCTGACCAACAGACCACAATCAGTAAGAATGAACAACAACACCTCCTCCACAATAGTCCTCAATACCGGGGCCCCGCAAAGCTGCGTACTTAGCCCCCTACTCTACTCCCTGTACACACACGACTACGTGGCAAAACTTGGTTCCAACTTCATCTGAAAGTTTGCTGACGATACGACCAAAGTGGGCCGGATCTCGAATAACGACAAGTCAGAGTACAGGAGGGAGATAGAGAACCTAGTGGAGTGGTGTAACAGCAACAATCCCTTCCTCAATGCCAGCAAAACTAAAGAGCTGGTCATTGACTTCAGGAAGCAAAGTACTGTACTCACCCCAGTCAGCATCAATGGGGCCGAGATGGAAATGGTTAGCAGTTTCAAATTCCTAGGGGTGCACATCTCCAAAAATCTATCCTGGTCCACCCATGTCGACGCAATCACCAAGAAAGCACAACAGCGCCTATACTTCCTCAGGAAACTAAGGAAATTCGGCATGTCCACATTGACCCTTACCAACTTTTATAGATGCACCATAGAAAGCATCCTATTGGGCTACATCACAGCCTGGTATGGCAACTGCTTGGCTCAAGACCGTAAGAAACTTCAGAGAGTCGTGAACACCGCCCAGTCCATCACACGAACCTGCCTCCCATCCATTGACTCCATCTACACCTCCCACTGCCTGGGGAAAGCAGGCAGCATAATCAAAGACCCCTCCCACCCGGCTTACTCACTCTTCCAACTTCTTCCATCGGGCAGGAGATACAGAAGTCTGAGAACACGCAGGAACAGACTCAAAAAAAGCTTCTTCCCCACTGTCACCAGACTCCTAAATGACCCTCTTATGGACTGACCTCATTAACGCTCCACCCTGTATGCTTCATCCAATGCCAGTGCTTACGTAGTTACATTATATATCTTGTGTTGCCCTATTATGTATTTTCTTTTATTCCCTTTTCTTCCCATGTACTGAATGATCTGTTGAGCCGCTCGCAGAAAAATACTTTTCACTGTACCTCGGTACACGTGACAATAAACAAATCAAATCCAATCCAACTCTACGATTCATTTGATTAGTTTAGGATTGACACAAATCTATGGGAAGAGAGCATGGCAGTGGGGTTAGTTTGGGAACCAGGGCTGAGTGGAGCAGGATTAGCACAGGGATAAGGGTGGGACATTGCGATGAATTTGCTCGGTCTCAGTCTCAAATGTTATTTTCGGATATCACAAATTACAGATTACAGATTAAACTGTGCGCCTGTCTCAATGTATCTGACTTTTGTTGAATTCAGGAATAGAGTTGGAAATCAGACAAATCTGAATGAAAACCATTTTCTGAATTTAAATTTCTTAACGTTTCTACAGTTGATCACAGTGCGCTATTCATGTGTGGTTTATCGATGTTCTGTATTTTGATCCCATCTGGAGTCCCATGTGAAGTTGTGCCACGGGTTGAACAAAAGGCAGTGTGCATAGTCTCTCCAGACAGTCTGAGTCACTCAACCAGTTCAGCCACTTCTCTCCCGGGTGTCTGTTTTGAATTTCAATGGGACACAGTAATAGGTAGGGCGGGACCTGCATTGAGTTACACATCATCCCGTCCCTCCTTTCTCGCCGTCCTCCCAAATAACCCTAAAGATCTGTCCCCTCCTCAATCTCGATTATCCAGCCCTTGTTCCTGAGGCAGAAATGGCTACTCTCTTAACTGAACCTTTGAACGCCCCTTGTTTTACTACGCGTGTTAACCTTTGATTCTCTTTAATCTTACTTTGAACGTACCCTTTTTAGCCTGTTTTAACACGCCAGGGCCACTATTATCTTGCCCTGAAGCACTGTGAACAGATGCTGTTTACCGCAGATTAGCAGTTAATTATTTCCATCCTCATATATGACAGCGGCAGCCCACATCCTCCACTTTCCAATAACTGTGGCTATTCAACTCTTTCCATGCAGGTCCACATTACAGAAACTTCAATTAATTCAACATAGCTTGGGAAAACGTAGCAAACTTAAATAGAAAAGAGTATATTTGTAATTGAAGTTAGTACCCAACATGTACAATCCCGGTCACTATTATGAAAAGGATACAGAGGCAATAGAAAGAGGTGCAGGGAAAGGTTACAAGGATGATACCAGAACTGCATGGGTATACATATCAGACAAGTTCTGTACATGGTGTGGGTCTTGTCCATTCCTCACTCCTGCGCTGTGACAATCACGTGAGCCATTTTCTGATTCATCTAGAGGTCAAAAATGGATCGTAAGGCAGCGCGGTGGTGCTGTGGTTAGCATTGCTGCCTCACGGCGCCGAGGTCCCAGGTTCGATCCTCGCTCTGGGTCACTGTCCGCGTGGAGTTTGCACATTCTCCCTGTGTTTGTGTGGGTTTCCCCCACAACCCATGCTAAATTGCCCCTTAATTGGAAAAATGAATTGGGTACTCTAAATTTATTTTTTTTAAATGAATCATGTTCACAGGAACTCAATGTACAAACCTTGAGATAAAGGGGGATAAAACATGCCCAACATTAGCCGAATCCTGATGACCATCTTTGTAAATGGCTACATCAAGCTGTACATAAACCCTCAGTGCACAAACACCAAGTGAATGAAATGAAATGAAAATCGCTTATTGTCACGAGTAGGCTTCAATGAAGTCACTGAAAAGCCCCTAGTCGCCACATTCCGGCGCCTGTTCGGGGAGGCTGGTAAGGGAATTGAACTGTGCTGCTGGCCTGCCTTGGTCTGCTTTAAAAGCCAGCGATTTAGCCCAGTGTGCTAAACCAGCCCCAGTAAGTGAAAATCTCTTATTGTCATGAATGGGCTTCAATCAAGTTACTGTGAAAAGCCCCGAGTCGCCACATTCCGGCGCCTGTTCAGGGAAGCTGGTACGGGAATTGAACCGTGCTGCTGGCCTGCCTTGGTCACCATGTGCTGAGGTTTGACCTGACTCCAGTGTTGCATATGATGAGTCTGACCTCGCTACCGTGGAACGCTTCAAGTAGTCGGACCGTGCCCATCCACCTATCCCTCATGGAAAAATATATGCACAATTGAACCACAAATCTATCAGGCAGTGGTGTAGCCACTGTAGCCACCTAAAATGGACACTGAACCAAACAAAATGGAGAATCGCTAAGACTGTAGGGAAAAACAGTTTAGCCAAGGCAAACAGCCTGCAAACACTCATTAGCATTTTGCAAGCAGCAAAACCAGTTTCTGGCCAGGTGGAAGATCTCCAACCAACGGTGATAATGGCAGAACGTTCTACATACTAATGAGGCAGTCCAGATCTAGGCACACACAATGGCAACATTTGGGTTTGAATAAGATACTTTAAGTGGATGTCCAGACAGAGCGGCACCAGAAGTATCCACTATAGAAACCGCCCCCACCATCGAGAAAGACCCTTACATTGGAGGAATTCAAAAGATATCGATTGGAAGCTATCCAATCGCTACCTAGAGGTAAAGCCCGCCCAAGAAGAGGGAAGGACATTGGGGACCCCTATAAATATAGACCCCCACACATGGTCCTGTCTGTTGTTTCGTGCTCCGGCTTTGACCAAGAACTCCATCCTGTATCTTGACTCCAGCCGTTGAGCACCAGCCGCCGAACCGTAAGTGCCAGTACGACGCTCGCTACGCGAACCAAGCCCGCTAGACCCCCAGTGACCAGCACGCTTTCTGAAGGTTGCAGCCCAAGACCGGGACGAAGGCCTCGCTCCCTGACCTTGCCTGTTCCTGTGTAGTTAAGTATTCTGTTTGCTTAGTTTAGTCATAGCTTAGTCCCTTAGGGTGTGCATGCGTATTTATTATAATTGTATAATAAATATTGATCGTTTGGAACTTACTAATCGGTGTATCATTTTATTACTTTGAACTTGACCTTGGAATATATGTGAGTTGTCTATATGGCAACTGGCGACTCCTGAGCTGAAAAATACATAAGACAGAGCCTAGTGGTGTTAAGCACACGGCCTTTAACACAGGCAAGTTAATACACCCCAATAAACGCGTTTTACACTCATAGCAAAACGTGCAACAGTGGTCTGAAAATAACGTCCTAGAGATCCTATTGGAAAAGGAGATGGTGGATCCAGTTGCATGTTTCTCTGAGCAGACTGTCAAGGTCATTTGGCAGAATACCTCATCACCAGAACTTTCAAACAAGCACAAAGACCTATCTTGGCTGGTGGTGAGAAAGGTGCTCCCCGTCAGATCCTTCCCATATGCCTGTTATCTCACCCGATCCGCATGTTGTCCTCGAGGAGACTGTGTTGGGGAAGCGCCCATTGTCCACCTCCTGTGGAATGTGCTTCTGCAAAGAAGGTCTGGAGAGAGATGAGATGGTTTTTGTCGCGGTTCATTTTGAGCAATTCAGTGATGCAGGACTCTGTGCTCTGGGGACACACACTGAGACATCAACTGTTTCTGGAGGAACATGAACTCGGTGAAAGACACTCTTTGTTCTGAAACTTCGTGGTTTTCCTGTGCAAAGAATTGTCCGCAACTAAATGTTGCGTACTGACACATTCCAAAGCCTAGGACTACATCCTGAGGGATGCACTGAAGCTTGGAGCAGCCGCTGTAGAGACACAGTGGGGGAAGGTCACTATCTGAGGCCTTTCGGCCATAGTGAACTGAGGGGAGGGGTATTGTGCAGAACACTCGGGCTCCATGGGTCACACTGAAAGCAGACATCCTAGGATGCTAAAGAAAGTGGCAGCAGAGATAGTGTATCTGTTGGTTATAATATTCCAAATTTCCCTGGACATAGGAACGGTTCCAGTGGATTGGAAAAATGCTAATGTAACGAACATCCTTATTAAAAAGGGAGGCAAAATGTAGGAAATTACAGACTAGCTAGTTTAGAGAGCTTAAAGTGGGTCGGTGCAGTCTCGATGGGCCAAATGGCCTCATTCTGCACTGTATGTTCTATGCGCAGGTTAGGTGGGGTTATGGGATTATGGGGATAGGGCGGGGGAGTGGGCCTAGGTCGGGTACTCTTTCAGAGGACCGGTGCAAACTCGATGGGCCGAATGGCATCCTTCTGCACTGTAGGAATTCTATGGTTCTAAGTGAGTGAACATGTACATATTGTAAGAAGTGTGTGGATGCAGCATGGAGCTGAGAGCTAATTGTAAGAGGTATGGATGCCATGCGGTGTTATGGACAATCAAAAGGAATTTCCATAATATCTCAGTATTGTAACAAATTCCAGACTTGGCAAGGGTAAAGTTGCAGGAAAGGGCTCAGTTTCTGCCAGTTTTACTGCCCTTTCAGGATATTACACAAGATTCAGGGGGAGACAGTGGTGTTGTGATATTGTCAGTTGATAAATCTGGAATTGAATGTTCGTCAAATACCGATTACCGTTAAAAAAAAACTGGCTCACTAAGTTGCCATCCTTACCTGGTTGGCCGAGCTGTAACCAGACCCACAGCAATATGGGTGACTCTTGACTGCTTTCTGAAATAGCCTAGCAGGGAACTCAGTTTAAGCGCAAGTAGAGATGGGCAACAAATGCCAGCTTTGCCAGTGCTGACCACATCCCAGGAAAGGAAAAACAAAAATGATCACAAACTGTGCTTATGCAGGAAGGAAGGTGGCTGCTGGGATATTGGGCATTTCCCGCCTTCCAGGCTGCCCTGGAGCAGATCATCATTCACGGCCATTGTCGCCCTGACCTCCATCCTTTTCTAATTTTATCTCACCCGGTCAGTGCTGGAAGTCTCTCTTCCATTTTTCTACAGCTGAACACAGCTAACAGTCTTGCAAATTCTGCTTTCATTCTACTTCTAACTATCAAATGGTCCAAACCTCTGCAAATATCTCTGTATTTTAGCCTGCCTGAAATCTCTTGGTTTCAGAACCTCTTCTGATTTCAGGGGATCTAACTGTGGCTACTTGCAAATATCATAAAAGGAGTGCCTCTCTCAGCTCTGTGTTTTTGGCTGTCTCTCCTCTCTGTGGGGAAAAGTAACATCTGTGCCTGTTTAATTTGTCTCTGTCCCTGGAGGATAGAAAGCATTGTGTCTGAAAGAGCATCTTTCTGGACAAATGAGCTTTCCCCGTTATAGCAATCATTTTTTTTTAACTCTCCCCAATCTTGAGCGGAATTAACCACCAATGCATTAATAAATGAAAGGATCTGCTCCTTAGCCCTTGAGTATCACTGCAGAGCAGTGAAAATTTACACAAACCACTGCAGAGATACCAGCTCGCCATAACCTGATCCTTCAAAACTGAACATCTATTCAACCGGAGGCAACAATTAACAAGCACCATGTGTTATAGAGTGAGGGATAAGAACAAATCAGGCACCGATTAATTTGTGAATCGATGCTGAATACATTGTAAAGAACAGTTGGACAGATTGGAGCTTCTTTATTGTTGATCCTCAGAGGCTTACAGTATTCAGTCAGGGCACATGGCAAATGACAGTTATATCGCTGAGGGAGGCAGCATTAGATGTGAACAGACTCAGGGGTTTCAGTGTAACAGGAGGGAAAGGTTGGAGAGACCTTTTCATTGAAATCATATAGCAATGATAAGGGCCAATCAGTCCATGGTGTTCAGGGAGGGCCTTTTGAAAATACTCTGCAATTAGTCCCACATCCCTCCAACGTTCTCCTTTTCAGATATATATCCAAATTCCTTTCAAAAGTACCAATTGAATCTGTTTCCGTCACCCTTTTAGACCGCACATTCCAGATTCTAACAATTCGCTGTGCAAAATAAGAAGTTCCTCATCTCTCCTGGTTCTTTTCCTAAATATCTTAAACCTTGGTGTTCTGATCACCAACCCTTATTTACTCAATTAAAACCTCACAAACGATCCACCCTCACATAGATCTCTTCATTCACCTGAGGAAGGAACAGTGCTCCGAAAGCTCATGTTTGAAACAAACCTGGTGGACTATAACCTGGTGTTGTAAGACTTCTTATTGTGCTCACCCCAGTCCACGCCGGCATCTCCACATCAATATTCCAGCTGCAACAGCAGGTCAAAGGTTAGAAATCCTGTAGTGAGTAACTCACCTCCTGACTCCCCAAAGCCTGTCTGCTACCTACAAGTTAGGAGTGTGATAGAATATTCCCCACTTATCTGGGGACAACACTCCAACAATACTCAAGAAGCATCCCTGCTTGATTGTCATCCCTTACACAAATTTCACCAAGGTTCCTTAGGCAGCACCTTCCAAACTCATGACCACTACCATCCCGAAGGAAAGAGCAACAGATACCCACCACCTGGAAGCTCCCCTCTAAGCCACTCACCATGCTGACCTGGAGGTATGGGACAAAACCCTGGAACTCACTCGCTAACAGCAGTGTGGATGTACCTCGACCACATGGACTGCAGCGGCTCAAGAAGGCAGCTGGACACCACGCAAGGGCAATTAGCGAAGGGCAATAAATGCTGGCCTAGCCAGCAGTGCCCATATTACATGGACAATAAAAAAAACAATTTGGGTGCGATTCTCCGGCCTCCTTGTGCTCTCGCTCAAGGGAAACAAGGCCAGTGAATAGCAGTAGAGGCCTAAAATGAGAACCACGCCAGGCGGCAAACAGTTTGTGGTGCAAGCGCCCCGCTCCCCCAGGAATAATCAGGATCTCGCCGTAGCGTGGCGAGAAACCAATTATCACCACTTAAGCCCTAATTCCATACAATTAATGAGAATCACCCCATATCTAACAGTCTCCCATGATTCATCGGCCACCCCAACAAGTGGTCACACTGGTGCCGATTAGTGCTCCTTTTGAAAAATGTGAACCTGGCGGAAGGGCTTCTGTGTGGAGCTGAGGAGGTGAGTAGCTCACAGGCAAAGAGCCCGGGGGCACTGGACTTGCCACCCCAGTGCTCAACAGGAGTGGCGGGGGGGGGGGGGGGGGCATGACTGGGGGTGGCGGAACCCCAGCTGGTTGTGGGGCCCTGCCACAGAGGTGGGCCGCCATGGGAGGGCAGGGTTCAAGCGCTGGGGGGGAGGGGGGTGCAACCGCGCACAGCACCACCATGCCAAACCCTGAATCATGTTTACCTGTTCCAGGGGGCAACCTTTGCCCCTGCCCGTCCGCCCCACTGCGCACCCATAACCCCCACCAGCTGCTGAGGCTTCGGGCCATGTGGCTGAAGGCGAATGCTAATAGGGAATTGGCAATCATGATTAAGTGAGCACTTCACACAACCCAAATGGATTCCTGTGGGTGGCGTGCTATGTAGCATGTGGGAGTCATTGCCTAGCATCCCAATCACATCTTGATGCATGAACACTGTGGGAGACACCACACACACAACAGCCAACATCCGAACACCCAGGTGATGGGACACAGCTCCGGGGACAAGTCCACAGCCGGAGGGTAGATGAGTGCCACCGGGAGGGGGGATGGCTGAAGACAGGACCAAGGGTTCGGAAGTCGGCCCGCATTGCAGACAAAAGTGACAGAGGCATCAGACTGGTTGTGCATAAGCGTGTTTGTTGTGTATAATAATTCCCCACCTCTGCGGCATCCACCAGCCTCCGCGTTGATAACCGCTCTGTCCTCGGGTACCCCAGTCACCTCCAGGGCGCGCTCCTCGAACATGATGAGGATTCTTATAACCGGCACCCCAATGCCAGTCTGGGCCTTCTCCCACCGATTGTGGGAGAGCTTTTTCTGAGGAAACACAGAGAGCGCATCGTTTGCCCCATGCGTGGTTCACAGTGGTGGGAGGTGGGTGTGTGAAGGAAGGGTTGAGGGGATTGAAGGGAGAGGGGGGTGGAGGGAGGGTTGGGGGTTGCATGGAAAGTTAGGGGGTGGATGCTCGCATGGGGGTGGAAAGGTCTCGGCGGAGGGGGAGGGTTGTGGGGGTGGGTGTTGGTGTCTACTCACTCGTGCTGCCCGGTGTAGATTGTATTTTTAAAAATAAATTTAGAGTACCCAATTATTTTTTCCAATTAAGGGGCAATTTAGCATTGCCAATCCAGGGCAGCACGGTGGCCTAGTGGTTAGCACAACCGCCTCACGGCGCTGAGGTCCCAGGTTCGATCCCGGCTCTGGGTCACTGTCCGTGTGGAGTTTGCACATTCTCCCTGTGTCTGCGTGGGTTTCGCCCCCACAACCCAAAAATGTGCAGAGTAGGTGGATTGGCCACGCTAAATTGCCCCTTAATTGGAAAAATAATTGGGTAATCTAAATTTATAAAAAAAAAAGATCTGTACAATATCTGAAACCTAAGGCGCTGGTTGCCAGAGGAGCAATAAAGGCCACTGTACTCAAGACAATATGTAACAGAAGACCCAATTCATAGAATCAGAGAAGATTTGAGGCAAAAGAGTGCCATTCAGCCCATTATGTCTGCCTGTCAACGAAGAATTCTCGGCCGAACCCGCCTTCCTGCCCTCGTTCCTACAGGTCATTGTTCTTCAAATAGGCGCCCAAGCGCTCTTCAGAAGTGATGACAGTTTATGCCTCTACCACCCTTTCAGGCAGTGTGCGGGCCTTACGTTTCATCCAAAGAAAATCAGTTTCTTCCCTCTAACCCTTCCACCAATTATTTACAATCTATGTCCCTTGGTTTTCGACTTCTCCAGTTTACTGTATCCATGCCCCTCATAGCTTTGTACACCTCAATTAAATAGCCTCAAAAACTCAGGGTTTCCGATGACCCAGGTTACCCATATCAACACTGCGGTGCTGCGCTGTGTTGCTATGGTGATCGTTTGCCCCCAATTATCCAAGCAGGCTCCGTCCAACGAAGCTGAACAGAGTCTGTGGCACACCCCACAGCAGCAGCAACTCCATTAATCCCTTTGAGTTGGGCCCAGCTGTCCAGGTTTAATTTTCCATTGGTAAAGCGAAAGCTATCTTTCTAAACAAGAGTCAGAATGGACTCGGAACTTTGGGCAGAATCTTAGGGGCCAGTCACGGGCGGGGCTGGGACTGTAAAATGCGGTGAGCTGTTCAACAGTCCATTGAACTTTGGCTGAACTGGAAAATCCCGCCAGCGGGAAGGCCATGACATTCCTCCTGTTAACTCTGTTTCTCCCTCCACAGATACTGCCAGACTTGCTGAGATTTTCCCGGCACTTTTTGTTTGTGTATTGAAAGCATTTTCTTCCAGGTTCTCCTGCATCAGTTGCAGGAAAGACCTTGATGGTACATTCAAGAGATTGCCCGCAGAGTGCCAGCCTGTCACTGATGTGTTAGCCAGGTTGGGACGACGTGGACTGCACTTGATGCAGTGTAGCGAGAGACAGACCTCTAACACCGGAGAAGATCCAACACAATTTTATTTAACGTCTTAACTAATGTACATGTTCAACTGTGGGTTGACACTATACTGAATTGACTGGAGACCTAGTACTAGCCTGACCAGACTTTCAAGCTACCGCATGGTGTTTGCACTGGCTAGCTCATGGACTCTGACTGCCTCAGTGGCTGGGTTCAGAGAGAGCGGGAAACCTAGCGCCCCCTGGCTTTATAGTGGTAGTGTCCTGTCTGGTGATTGGCTGCTGTGTTCTGTGTGCTTACTGGTCATCCTGTGTGTCAATCACTGCCTGTCTGCACTCCATTATCTACATAGATGTATATTATGACAGTCACCACCCACAACAGCTGCCTTGCAACCACTCAGAGGCAGGCTGCTGAGTTTATACAATCTCTGCTCACATAGGAGCCACCCAGAGCAGTGAAACTTGTCCATTCAGGACTGACCACCGCCTCAACCCACCAGATTCCCACCCATGAACCTGAGCTGAATTCAGCTACAGCGGTGACGCACCAATTTCCCGAGCACTAAAGCTCTGAAATTTTCACCCTGTTTCTCATGAACAGAAGCAGATTTAATTTGTTTCTGCATGAATACAAGCATTCTTACATGACAACTAATGAATCTTTCCATGTGGCTGAATCTCTCCTGGATACAATTAGTTCATTCAAACCAAACCCTAAAGATTTGAGTCCAGACAAGCAAAATCCATGGCATGGTGACGTAGTGGTTAGCACTGCTGCCTCACAACGTCAGAGACCCAGGTTCGATTCCAACATTGGGTGACTGTTGTGTAGAGTCCATGTCTGCGTGGGTTTCCTCCTGGTGCTCCGATTTCCTTCTGCAGTCAAAAGATGTGCAGGTTAGGTAGATTAGCCATGGAATTTGCCCCTACGTGGGGTTATGGGGATAGGGCGGAGATTTTGACCCAGGGAGCGTGCACTTTCAATAGGTCAATGTAGACTCAATGGGCCGAATGGTTCCTCTGCACTGTAGAGATTCTGGGCAGGATTCTCCCTTTTGGTGACTAAATCCCCATGCCCGCCGGAAAATGGGCGAGAATCTCTCCGGACTTCCTCGAAAATCCGGTGTGATTCTCCATTTTCCAGGGGGCTAGCAGGGCACCGGCGTGCGTCCAACAGTTCTGGCTACCGGCAGGGCCCTGCTGTCCAGACCGTGCGGCTGCGCATGCGCATGGCGGCTGCAAGTGGGTCCGCGCATCTGTGAGGCGGCACACTTTGGTGCGGCTGCCGCCGACACGGCGGACCCACATAGCGGTCCGGCGCAGTATAAGGTAGGTCCCCCCAAATCGCGATGGCCCGCCGATCGGTGGCCCCTGATCACGGGCCTGGCCATCGCTGAGGCCCCCCCCCCAGAGCCAGATTCCCCCCTCCCCATCAGGACCGCCACCACGGGGCAGCACGGTGGCGCAGTGGGTTAACCCTGCAGCCTCACGGCGCTGAGGTCCCAGGTTCGATCCCGGCTCTGGGTCACTGTCTGTGTGTAGTTTGCACATTCTCCCCGTGTTTGCGTGGGTTTCGCCCCCACAATCCAAAGATGTGCACAGTAGGTTGATTGGCCACACTAAATTGCCCCTTAATTGGAAAAAATTAATTGGGTACACTAAATTATTAAAAAAAAAAGGACCGCCACCACAGCCGCGGGTCCGAGCTCCCAACGGGTGGTACCAGACGTAAACCACACCAGCGGGAGTTTGGCCGGTCGACCGCGGAGAATCTCCGTGGGGGCCTCTTTCAGTGGCTCCTCTGAGCAGCCAGCCAATGACCCGCGCCAATGCATTCCAATCAATGGAGTGCGACAACAGCCGAGATTTCCTGGGCCCACTGTGGCATGTCACACTACAGTAGATTCACTGGGCGGGGTGTCCCCCACTCTACCCTGCCCCCCTTCCCCTCCCACCGCCCCGGACAGAGGAGGTGGCCCACTGTTGGCCAGCGGTGGAATTTCTTGGTCCCGTCATGGAATTTCCCATTGAATACACCACTCCCCACCTCCCCCAACAGGAAACGTGCAGCGCAGGTTCACCCGCGTCCAGAAGATCCAGTCAACGCAAACCACTGGAAAATTCTGACCATTGACTTATGGCGGAACCAGGTGATCCCTGCAGTGGCAGGTTGGGTCGGCTTGGTTAATCAAGCCCAAAACAGCTGTTAATCCATTCAATTGAAAAAAAGCCTTTGTTCTGGAGCTAACTAGAGAATCTAATAAAGAGTCATTCAAAATGATTAAGAGACTCTTTTTCAATGATTTCATGGGATGTGTGTTACTAGTAAGGCCGACATTTGTTGTTCATCCTAGGTTGTCTTGTGAGGAAACATTGGACACATTGAGCTTGTCTCCACTAGAGTGTAGAAGAGTGAGGGGTGACTTGATTGAGGTATATAAGATCCTGAACGGTCTCGACAAGGTGGTTGTGGAAAGGATGTTTCCTCTTGTGGATAAGCCAGAATTAACGGACACTAATTTAAAATTAGGGGCCGCCCTTTTAGAACATTGATGAGGAGAAGTATTTTCTTTCAGAGGGTTTTGGGTCATTGGAACTCTCTGTCTCAGAAGGCAGTGGAGGGAGGGGTCATTGAATACATTTTTTTGTAATTTAGAGTATCCAATTATTTTTTTTTTCAATTTAGCGTGGCCAATCCACCTAACCTGCACATATTTGGGTTGGGGGGGTGATGTGACCATCAAATCACTCGAGACACAATAGGAAGTAAACTGTGGCTTTAATAGACTTACAACTGAGCCTGCCTGCGACCAGAAGAACTGAGGGCAGACTCACAAGGCTGCAGCACTTTATACTTCTGGTAGTTGGAGGGGCCATGGGCGGAGCCGAGGGTGGGGCCCTGTACAAGCTCCTCATCTCCACCTGTGGGCAGAGCCGCGCAACGGCTCACAGACAGAGCCCACAAGGACTTAATGCTATACAGTGTGAACACAATACTATACAGTGTGAATTACATGATGTACTTTCACCACATTCACCCCCTGATATATGATGTCATAATTATAGGTGGAGAGTTCGATCCTCCACCTCAAGGTTTTATCGTTTTTTATTTTGCCCATTTGCGAGTTGTCGAATATGAAGGCAACCGATCTCTGGTCGGTGATGAGGGTGAACCTCCTACCTGCGAGGTAGTGCCTCCAGTGCCATACGGCTTCCACAATGGCTTGGGCTTCTTTTTCGACTGAGGAGTGTCGAAGTTCTGAAGCGGAGAGGTTTCAGGAGAAGAAAGCTACTGGTCTCCCTGCCTGGTTCAGAGTGGCGGCGAGAGCGGCCTCTGAGGCATCGCTCTCCACCTGGAAGGGGACGGATTCATCCACCGCCCGCATGGCGGCTTTGGCGATGTCCTCCTTGATGCAGTTGAAGGTCTGGCGGGCCTCTGCTGACAGTCGGAAGAGTGTGGTCTTAAATAGTGGGCGGGCCTTGTCCGCATACTGGGGGACCCACTGGGCGTAATAAGAGAAGAATACCAGGCACCTTATGAGGGCCCTGGGACAATGAGGGAGAGGGAGTTGTAAGAGTATATGGTCCGGGTCAGGGCCTAGGGCTCCGTTTTCCACGACATAGCCGAGGATGGCTAGCCTGGTCGTGCGGAAAACGCATTTCTCCTTATTGTAGGGGAGATTGAGTTTTTGGGCGGTTTGGAGAAATCGATGGAGGTTGGCATCGTGGTCCTGCTGGTCATAGCCGCAGATGGTGACGTTATCCAGGTACAGAAATGTGGCCCGCAGCCCGTACTGGTCCACCATTCAGTCCATTGCTCGTTGGAACACCGAGACCCCATTCGTGATGCCAAAGGGGACCCGGAGGAAATGGAAGAGGCGGCCATCTGCCTCAAATGCCGTGTAGTGGCGGTCCTCCGGGCGGATTGGGAGCTGGTGGTATGCAGACTTCAGATCCACCGTGGAGAATATGCGGTACTGGGCAATCTGGTTGACCATGTCTGCAATTCTGGGGAGGGGGTACGCACCGAGGTGCGTGAACCGCTTAATGGTTTGGTTGTAATCAACCACCATCCGGAACTTTTCCCCGGTCTTGATGACCACCACCTGAGCTCTCCAGGGGCTATTACTGGCCTCTATGACTCCCTCACATAGGAGCCGCTGGACTTCGGCTCAAATGAATACCCTGTCCTGCAGGCTATACCGCCTGCTGCGAGGGACTACGGGTTTACAGTTAGCCGTTAGGTTAGCGAAGAGTGGAGGGGGTCGATTTTTAGAGTCGCTAAGCTGCATATAGTGAGAGGAGCTAGGTGTCCGCTAAAGCTGAGTGTGAGGCTTCTAAGATTATACTGAAAATCGAGCCCGAGTAAGAGTGGGGCGCAGAGGTCTGGGAGTACGTACAGCTGAAAATTAGAGTAGCTGGTGCCCTGAATCGCTAGGGTCGCAATGGTGCGCCCTTGTATTTGGACCGAATGTGAGCCCGAGGCGAGGGTCATAGTTTGCCGTGCAGGGAAGATAGGGAGCGAACAGCGTCTTACCAGGTCTGGATGCACGAAGCTCTCGGTGCTCCCGGAGTCGAAGAGGCACGGTGTCTTGTATCCGTTGACTTGAACGGACATCATCGAGCTCTTGAGGTGCTTCGGACGCAACTGGTCCAAAGTGACTGCATTGAGTTGTGGGTAGTCGGTGGCTCGATCAGCAGTGCTGGAGTGGCCTCGTGATGATGAGGTCGTCATCCGGAGGTCGTAGTCGTCGAGGTGAACTTCGGGTGATGGTCAAAATGGCGGCCCCCATTGATCGCACGTGGCGGGCGATGAAGAAGATGGCGTCCAAGATGGCCGCCTCCGTGGATCGCATGTGGTAGGCGGCGAGGAAGATAACGCCCAAGATGGCAGCCCCCATGACTCGCACATGGCCGGCCGCGTGCGGGAGTATTGCCAAGATGGCGGCCTCCATGAGCCGCACATGTCAGGCGGAGGCAGAGTCGGCAGACACGCTGCAACATTACGGGGTCTGTGGGCCTGCGAGTTGGGGGAGCGATTGCTCTGGACTGCGGGGGAGTTAGAGGGTTTCAATTTCGACAGGCATACTTTAGCATAATGTCCTATTCGACCGCAGCTGCTGCAGGTCGCGTTGCGGGCCGGGCAGTGCTGCCGTGGGTGTTGGGGCTGACTACAAAAATGGCACGCTGGCGCTCCATAATGGGTGGGTGGCCGTGCGGCGCAGGCCTGGGGCAGTCGCTGGTTGGGGGTCCACGATGTGGTCGCATGGTCTGCGGGGAATGAGTTAAGACTTTGAAACGCAACTTCCATTGATGTTGCTAGCGCTACCGTGTCCTCAAAGTTCTGGGGCCCTTTTTCAAGGAGTCGCTGGCGCACATAATTAGACCGGCCCCTGCAACGTACACATCACGGACAGCGAGTTCCATATGTTGGGAGGCAGTTACAGCCTGAAAGTTACATTCCCGAGCAAGGGCTTTTAAATCGCGCAGGTAGTCCTCTAGCGACTCTGCGGGGAGCTGGCGGCGGTTAGCGAAAATATGCCGCGGGTAGACTTTGTTTACCGGCCGCATGTATAATCGGTCGAGCATAGCGAGGGCCTTGGTGTACGAGTCGGTATTGTTGAATTGTGTAGAGATGTGATGGCTCACCCATGCGTGCAGTAGGCTGAGTTTCTGCTCATCTGTAGTAGTGGAGGTGGTCGACGCAGCCAGGTAGACCTTGAAACACCGAAGCCAGAGTAGAAAGATTTCCTTCGCCTCTGCAGCCAGCGGGTTGAGTTCTCGTCGATCAGGTTTGAGGGCTGATTCCATCGTGGTTTCCTTAAGTCTATTAAATTGATGTAACCATCAATTCACTCGAGACACGATAGGAAGTAAACTGTGGCTTTAATAGACTTACGACTGAGCCTGCCTGTGACCAGAAGAACTGAGGGCAGACTCACAAGGCTGCAGCACATTATACTTACGGTAGTGGGAGGGGCCATGGGTGGAGCCGAGGGTGGAGCCTGTACAAGCTCCTCATCTCCCCCTATGGGCAGAGCCACGCAACGGCTCACAGGCAGAGCCCACAAGGACACAATACTATACAGTGTGAATTACATGATGTACATTCACCACAGGGGGTGAAACCCACGCAGACATAGGGAGAATGTGCAAACTCCACACGGTTTGATTCTGGGTGATCCTGGGCCGGGATTCGAACCCGGGTTGTCAGCGCCGCAGTCCCAGTGCTAACCACTGCGCCACATGCTGCCGTCATTGAATATTTTTAAGGCCACTGACCAGCCCTTCTGACCATCCCATCTATATCCTCCTGTAATCTCAGTCTATCCTCACAATTTACCACCCCACCAATTTGCATATCATTCGCGAACTTGCTAATCAAACCTCTTATACTCATGTCTAAATCACTTATATAAACCACAAACAGCAAGGGCCCCAACACTGATCTTTGCGGGACCCAACTGGACACAGGCTTCCAGTTGGAAAAACACCCTCGACCTTAACCCTCTGCTTTCTGCCACTCAGCCAATTCTGGATCCAATTTGCCAAATTTCCTTGGATCCCATGGACTCTGGCCTTCGTCATCAGTCTGTCGTGTGGGACTTTGTCAAAAGCCTTACTGAAATCCAAGAAGATTACACGAAATTAATTTCCCTCATCTACTCACTGGGTCACATCTTCAAAAACTTCAATCAAGTTGGTCAGACATGACCCCTCCCCACCCCTTAACAAAACCATGCTGATGTTCTTGATTAATCCCTGCCTCTCCAAATGCAGATTCATTCTGTCTCTCAGAATTGCTTCCAATAGTTTCCCCACCACTGAGGTCAGATTAACTGACCTGTAGTTTCCTGATTTATCCCTTCCTCTCTTTTTGAATAATGGTACCACATTGGCTACCCTCCAGTCCTCTGGCACCTCTCCTGTGGCCAGAGAGGAATTGAAAATTATGGGCGAATCCAGGAGGAGAGGGAGGCGGACGTTCTGGCATTTGCTTCCCTGGTAGCCCGGAGGCGGATATTGTTGGCATGGAGGGACTCAAAGCCCCCTGAAATTGGAGACCTGGCTTTCGGACATGGCAGGCTTCCTCTGCCTGGAGAAAATTAAGTTTGCCATGAGAGGGTCTCTGCTGGGGTTCGCCCGGAGGTGGCAACCATTCGCCGACTACCTCGCAGAGATCTAATCGTCAGCAGAAAAAGGGGGAGGGAGGGGGTTGGGTTAACATAGGTTAGGGGGTAAGTAATGACAAGACCTGTGGGAGAGCGAGGCGGAATTTGCACTCTGTTTATATTTTTCTTGTTATGTATATTGATGATTTTGTTGTTGTTGAAATGCCAAAGAAATTCCTCAATAAAACATTTATTAAAAAAAAGAAAATTATTGGCAGCCCCCCCTGCTGTTTCCTCCCGTGCCTCACTAAGCAGCCCGGGATAGATTTCATCTGGTTCTCGAGATTTGCCTGCTTTTAAACCTGACAGACCACTCAGAACCTCCTCTCTATCTCTGCCAATCTCTTTAATTTTATTACAGTCTTTCTCCCTGATTTCTATCCCCACACTGTTCCTCTCACGAGTGAACACTGACACCAAGTATTCATTTAAAACCCTACCTAGAACCTCTGGTTTCTCTTGCAAATTACCACTGTGGTCCTTAATGTGCCCGGCTCTTTTCTCGAGTTATCCCTCTACCCCTAATGCAATTGTAACGTAGGGGCTGCTTTAGCACAGTGGGCTGAACAGCTGGCTTGTAAAGCAGAACAAATCCTGTAGTGTGGGCTCAATTCCCATACCAGCCTCCCTGAACAGGCACTGGAATGTGGCGACTAGGGGCTTTTCACAGTAACTTCATTGGGAGCCTACTTGTGACAATAAGCAATTTTCATTTCATTTACTTTTTTGCTCTCCTAATTACCTTTTTAATTCCCTTCTTGCATAGTCTTTTGACCTCTCAGGCATCTGCTGTTTTGAGTCTCAATATCTGCTGTCAGCTTTCCTTTTTCTCCTTAGCCAACGCTGTATATCCCTCAATATCCAGGGTTCACGAGACTTTTTTGGTTCCACCCTTTTTGTGATTGGAGCATGTTGCCCTGTACTCTCTCCATTTCTTTCTTGAATGCGTCCCACTACTCTGTCACGTATTTACGTAAATGTGTCCACTCCCAGTCCACTCTGGCCAAACCATCTTGTTAAAATTGGTCTTTCCCCAGTTTCGAACTTTGATCTCACGCTCATCGTTGTCCTTTTCCATAACAATCTTGAATCTAATGGAGTTATGATCACTGTCTGCAAAATGTTCGATCACTGATACTTCAAACACTTGCCTGGCTTTGTTACCGAACATTAACTCCAGGACAGCCCCCTCTCTTTTAAGACCCTCTCCATACTCCTCAATGCATTGTTAAAATTCTACTCCCTCTAAAACTTTTACACTATGGCTACCCCAGTTAATATTGGGGAAGTTTAAATCCCCCATTATCCTTACCCTATTACTTTTACACTTCTCTGAAATTTGCCTACATATCTGCTCTTCTATTTCTCTCAGACTGTCAGGAGGCCTATATAACACTCCCCGCAATGTGATTGCTCCTTTTTGGTTTTTAAGTTCTACCCATATGGCCTCAGTTGAACAGCCTTCTAAGATGTTGGGCAGCACGGTAGCATGGTGGTTAGCATAAATGCTTCACAGCTCCAGGGTCCCAGGTTCAATTCCCGGCTGGGTCACTGTCTGTGCGGAGTCTGCACGTCCACCCCGTGTGTGCGTGGGTTTCCTCCGGGTGCTCCGGTTTCCTCCCACAGTCCAAAGATGTGCGGGTTAGGTGGATTGGCCATGCTAAATTGCCCGTAGTGTCCTAATAAAGTAAGGTTAAGGGGGGGTTATTGGGTTATTGGGTTACGGGTATAGGGTGGTTACGTGGGTTTGAGTAAGGTGATCATGGCTCGGCACAACATCGAGGGCCGAAGGGCCTGTTCTGTGCTGTACTGTTCTATGTCGGCCCTCCTTACTGCTGTAATTGATTCCCTGATCAAACATGCAACATCCCCTCCTCTTTTACCTCCTTCCCTATCGTGCCTGATGATCCTATGTCCTGGAATATTGAACTGCCACTCCTGCCCCTGTCTCAACCATGTCTCAGTAACAGCAGTGGCATCATATCCCCATGTTTTAATTTATGCCCCCATTTCATCTGCCTTGTTCATCAGACTTCTTACATTAAAATAAATACCATCCAATCTTGGCAAACTCCTGGTGACTTAACTGGTCTCGACAGTTTTGGAATTAGTTTTGGAATTGATACAGGGCTATGGGGAGAGAGTGGGGCAGTGGGATTAGTTTGGGATAGATACAGGGCTATGGGGAGAGAGTGGGGCAGTGGGATTAGTTTGGGATTGGTACAGGGCTATGGGGAGAGAGTGGGGCAATGGGATTAGTTTTGGATTGGTACAGGGCTATGGGGAGAGAGTGGTGCAGTGGGATTAGTTTGGGATAGATACAGGGCTATGGGGAGAGAGTGGGGCAGTGGAATTAGTTTGGGATTGGTACAGGGCTATGGGGAGAGAGTGGGGCAGTGGGATTAGTTTTGGATTGGTACAGGGATATGGGGAGAGAGTGGGGCAGTGGGATTAGTTTTGGATTGGTACAGGGCTATGGGGAGAGAGTGGGGCAGTGGGATTAGTTTGGGATTGGTACAGAGCTATGGGGAGAGAGTGGGGCAGTGGGATTAGTTTGGGATTGGTACAGGGCTATGGGGAGAGAGTGGGGCAGTGGGATTAGTTTTGGATTGGTACAGGGCTATGGGGAGAGTGTGGGGCAGTGGGATTAGTTTTGGATTGGTACAGGGCTGTGAGGAGAGAGTGGGGCAGTGGGATTAGTTTTGGATTGGTACAGGGCTATGGGGAGAGAGTGGGGCAGTGGGATTAGTTTTGGATTGGTACAGGGCTATGGGGAGAGAGTGGGGCAGTGGGATTAGTTTTGGATTTGTATAGGACTTTGGGGAGAATGTGATTCCATCTAACTTACACCTTTTTGGGACTGTGGGAGAAAGCTGGAGCACCTGGAGGAAACTCACGTAGACATGGGGAGAAGATGCAAATTCCACACAGTCGCTCAAGGCCGAAATTGAACCCAGGTCCCTGGATCTGTGAGGCAGCAGTGCTAACCACTGTGTCTCCATGCCGACCATTGATACAGAGTTCTGGGGAGAGAATGGGGCGGTGGGATTGCTTTGGAGGTATGTCCTTCAGCCGGAAGGAATTCCAGACCAAATTGCCTCCCTCTCTCCAGATGTTAATCCACAACAACCAGTAAATCCAAGCACCTCAGTGCCACTGTGTTTACATGAATGGACATTCCGAGAAATAAATATTTTGCCGGACACTTTTACCTGATGGCAGTGCTCCTTGAAGAGGACAAATTTGGAAGTGAGCCTCGTAATAAATTGAAAAATGAAACTGAAATTAAATTGAGTGACAGAATAAGGTGCAGCTACTGAGATGGCTGCCTGTGAAGTGGCGTTATCCCTGAGTGAGGATTTAACCTGCTCCGTCTGCCTGTCTCTGTTTGTGGAGCCGGTGCGGCTGGTATGTGATCATAACTTCTGTAAATCCTGTATCCAGAAGTGTTGGGAAAAGCAGAGTCAGGCTGTGTCCTGCCCGGAATGTCGGTTGGTTCTGCTCCAAGGAAGTTTCACCAGTAACAGGGTGTTGGCCAATCTCTGTGAAAAAGCCAGGCAGCTGGAGCTGAAACTGGAGGCAGATTGGTCTCTGTGTGAGGAACACCGGGAGAAGCTGATCCTGTTCTGCGAGGAGGATGAGATGCTGATCTGTGCCAGTTGTGTCGGTTCTCCCCCACACTCAGCCCACAGGTATCAACCTCCAGAAATGGCCGCTGACATATACAAGGTATGAGGACATAGTGAGTTACCCGCCTCCACTCTTCATTGTTGTTCACTGGTCAGAATATGAACAGTTTGAAATTAATGGACAAATTGTTGCTCAGTCCTCTGGTTTGTTCACTTTCAACACTGTCATTTCAACAGTGAGGCATCAGGGAGTGAGGAGTCTGCCTGAATTCTGTACACTAATCTGTAAATATGTCAGCACTGCTGTCTAATTCAGTTTCATTTCCCTGTTTCCTCTGGCACACAGGCTGTGTTTACACAACTGCTGTGTAGGCTGAGCTGCCAATTCCGAGTGAATGTTTTTCTTAAGACCACAAGCTACCGCCATTGGTTGCCTGACATGTCCATCCTCATGAGTACGATTTTTCCTGCCAATAGGAAAACGGACAGACTCATTATCTAATTGGATGTTTATTGACTCTCAGTTAAACAGATTATTTCCCCATTGATGATATGTTTACAACCAGAAAAACAAATGTGTTCAAAGGGAATAGAAGGAAAACTCATAATGTTTGTAAATGATGTTTTTTCTCCGAGTTGTTCGCAGCAGAGTCCTGGAGATTAATCTCCAGTTCCTGGAAACCCCAGGACATAATGCGAAGGTTGGTAACTCTAGCTGTGGCACAACACAGGCTTTAGAAATTTTCCTTCATTGCCCACTGTGGGCAGAATCGAATACCTTTCTCCCAGGGTGAGTTTGGTGGCAGTGGGCGTCTAAACAGGGGGGTGGCAGCCTGGCAGGTGGGGACCCTGCCATCTTGCCCCAAGTGAGTCTGTGGTGGGCAGGCCCTGCCGTAAATTGAGACCATTAAAGTGAGAAACAAATGCAGAGCATGCAAAGCAAATCATTGTGAGGTTATTTGCAAGGTCTCAGTGGGGGTTCCTCATTCACTCAGTACCTGATTGAGGGACCCAGCACTCGGGTGCAGTGGCCTGCTGAGAGCTAATGCTGGCCCATGTGGCCAATCCTGTACCCACAGTCCCCCCTCCCATCATGCATCTGAGCACGGATGATCCTGGTGTGTGAATTACTTGTGGCAGCCACTGTCTTCCCAGTGGCGCCGCTGAGCAACGTAATGCACAGCTGCTGGTTGCTGATTGGTTGTCAGCTCTCGGAAGGCAAGACATCAACGAATTAGACTAAAGGAAACAAAATCAGGGACAAATTAAAAGGGGCCGCTCCTGATAGGGGTACTACCCAAACAAAACAAAGATCAACGGACACTTGTCAAACATCAAATCAAGGTGTGGTTAAGAGGGTCAATAAATTTCTCCACCCCTGGAAGGGGTAACTGGGCACAGAACCAGGTCTCCTTGATCCTGGTAAAGGACCACCACTGTAACGTTTGATTTGAAATCCCGAAAAGAGGAGACACAAGGCTCCCACCTGCTCACTAACCAATGACGAGGACCTCAACCGTCTCCATTAAATACCAGATTACTCAGGAGTGAGAGCGCGGGGATGAGTTGCTGAGTTGGGACAGCTTTGTTGTCGGTGAAGCAACTCTACTTTCAGCAACCTTTTGGCCATGTTTGATGGAAGCAGTAATCCGGCCTCAGACCGCATTTCCTTAGAACACGTCCATTGAACTACAGCAGCAAAAAAAACTTCCTTCTCACACCTTTTATCAGGCCTCTAATCTGATCCTAAGCCTGTCCTGCCCAACAGTCTGGAGTCTCCACTGCTACTTCAGAGTTTGCAACCACAATACATACGCTGCCTCTCTGTCAGGTGGATCATGGCTTGAGAGTCCCGTCTGTTTTGTCATGTAGCTTTAAGTAAGTTTATTTAATTACACACTGAATATCTACCATTATTGTGATTAAATATTGACTTTAACTGAAGGTGTCCATTTTTGGGGAGCAGGAAGGTACAATTCCACAATGACAGGAAGCTAGGAGGCGCCAAAGATCCTTGACCAGATTCCCGACACCGCAAATTTGAAATTGCAGGCAGAATGAAGATGGACACATATTGCACCTGTTTCAGCTGAACAAAATAAGTGATAAGCATTTGCTGGTTCATTCCTCAGGGCAATGCCTTGACCAATCAGAATTCAGCTGCCTGGTTTAAATTTTAACTAATATACTGCAGTTAACAGACAGTCACCATCAACTGGTGCATTCTGGATAGCAACACCACTACCAATCAGAGTCAATTCATAGAATTTACAGTGCAGAAGGAGGCCATTCAGCCCATCGAGGCTGCACCGGCTATTGGACAGAGCACCCTACCCAAGGTCCACACCTCCACCATATCCCCATAACCCAGTAACCCCACCCAACACTAAGGAGGGCAATTTAGCATGGCCAATCCACCTAACCTGCACATCTTTGGACTGTGGGAGGAAACTGGAGCACCTGGAGGAAACCCACGCACACAAGGGGAGAATGTGCAGACTCCACACAGACAGTGACCCAAGCCGGGAATCGAACCTGGGACCCTGGAGCTGTGAAGCAATTGCGCTATCCACAACGCTACCGTGCTGCCCAATCCATTGCCCAGTCCATTGGCAACCGATCATCACTCTCTTCTCAAAAAGTATAAATTTGTTGTTCTCCCTTACATTGTATTCTTGGGAATTGCCGTGATGAGAGCAAGATGGAAAGCCAAACTCAAATTTAAAATTCTCAACCACATGTTCAAACCCCTTCGTACACTCATCCCCTCCGCTATATCTGCAATTGTTCCTGGCCCCACAACCATCAGAAACAACAATTGTATTTATGGAGTACCTTTCTTCCAATAAAACATCTCAAGGAACATCATAGGATCATTATTTAGCCAGGAATGACACTGAGCTGCATAAGCAAGATGATTAAAAACTCCGTCAGAGAGAGAGGTTTTAAGAAATGTCTTAGAAGAGAAAAGTGAGCTAGGGCAGCACGGTGGCCTAGTGGTTAGCACAACCGCCTCACGGCGCCGAGGTCCCAGGTTCGATCCCGGCTCTGGGTCACTGTCCGTGTGGAGTTTGCACGTTCTCCCCGTGTCTGCGTGGGTTTTGCCCCCACAACCCCAAAATGTGCAGAGTAGGTGGATTGGCCACGCTAAATTGCCCCTTAATTGGAAAAAATAATTGGGTAATCTAAATTTATTAAAAAAAAGAAGAGAAAAGTGAGCTGGGGAGGTGAACCGGTTTTGAGGGTGAATTTCCAGAGCTGTAGGGCCCATGCAACTAAAGGGTACGGCTACAGTATGAAAACGTGGAGCATTTGATGCTCGCAAGAGCGGGATGGAGGAGTGTAGATATCTCGGAGGGTTGTGGAACTGGAGGGGATTACAGAGATAGGGAGGGGGCAAGGTGATGGAAGAATTTGAAAACAAATGTGAGAATTTTAAATGACAGGAACCAATGTTGGGTAGTGATCAAGGGAGGCGGGCAATTAGGTGAATGGTACTTTACGTGAGTAAAAGAGGAGGAAGAGTTTTGGCTGACTTCCAGTTTACAGAAAGTAGATTGTGAGTGAACCAATCAGGAGAGTGTAGAAATCAGGGCAGCACAGTGGTGCAGTGAGTTAGCCCTGGTGCGTCATGGTGCCAAGGACCCAGGTTCAATCCCAGCTCTGGGTCACTGTCTGTGTGGTGTTTGCACAGTCTCCCCAAGTTTGCGCGGGTTTCACCCCCACAATCCAAAGATGGGCAGGGGAGGTGCTTTGGCCACGCTGATAGGAAGAAAATTAATTGGGAGAATGTGCAAACTCCACGCGGACAGTGACCCAGAGCTGGGATCGAACCTGGGACCTCGGCTAACCACTGCACCACCGTGCTGCCCCCTGGTTCCTATTTTTTAATGCCCTTAGTTTCTTAACTATTAATGTTGCAAATTGCACATTTTAATCATTCTGAGTAAATTTGCTCCAGGATTTATGAATGACTGCCTTATGTTGGTGACAATTTGTTATTAATTGATTGATTGATTGTCACATGGACCTTTCTGCGGCCAAGGGAACGTACGCAGTACGTACATTGTGGACAAAAAGAATAATCAACAAAGTACATCGACAAGTAAGTAATTGGTTACAGTGCAGAACAAGGGCCAAACAAAGCAAATGCATGAGGAAGAGCAGCATGAGGTGATGTGAATAGTGTTCTTACAATGACCAGATCAGTCCGAGGGGGAGTTGTTGAGGAGTCTAGTCGCTGTGGGGAAGAAGCTGTTCCAATGCCTGGATGTGCGGGTCTTCAGACTTCTGTATCTTTGCCTGATGGAAGGGAAGAGGGCAAAGCCTGAATGTGAGGGGTCTCTGACGATTCTGTCTGCCTTCCTGAGGCAGCGGAAGGTGTAGACAGAATCAAGGGGAGGGTGGTGAGCTTGTGTGATGCGTTGGGCTGAGTTCACCACACTGCAGTTTCTTGCGATCTTGGGCCGAGCAGTTGCCATGCCAAGCTGAGATGCAGTCAGATAAGATGCTCTCTATGGCACATCTGTAGAGGATTGTGAGAGTCAATGCAGACATGCCAAACTACTTGAGCTTCCGTAGGAAGTAGAGACATTGTTGGGTTTGTTAAAGGGCAGCACGGTAGCATTGTGGATAGCACAACCGCTTCACAGCTCCAGGGTCCCAGGTTCGATTCCGGCTTGGGTCACTGTCTGCGCGGAGTCTGCACATCCTCCCCGTGTGTGCGTGGGTTTCCTCCGGGTGCTCCAGTTTCCTCCCACAGTCCAAAGATGTGCAGGTTAGGTGGATTGGCCATGATAAATTGCCCTTAGTGTCCAAAATTGCCCTTAGCGTTGGGTGGGGTTACTGGGTTATGGGGATAGGGTGGAGGTGTTAACCTTGGGTAGGGTGCTCTTTCCAGGAGCCGGTGCAGACTCGATGGGCTGAATGGCCTCCTTCTGCACTGTAAATTCTATGAAAGTGGCCTCACAGGTTGAAACATCTTCCCCTGACAATTGCCTTATAAAATCTATTCATATATTCTACACACCATAACCTGTTGTTAGTTTGAAGCTGTCCCTGGTCTGATTCAATACTTTTCACTCTGCCTTTTATAAACTGCTCGTGTCCACATGTTAACATTCCCCGAACACCTCCCCTTACAGTTAGATTTACATTTATGGTCATGTGTACCAAGGTACAATGAAAAGTATTGTTCTGTGTACAGTCCAGACATCGTTCCATGCATGAAAAACATAAGAACTACGATGAATACACAATGTAAATACATAGACATCAGGTGAAATATGCAGATTATAGAACATAGAACATAGAACAGTACAGCACAGAACAGGCCCTTCGGCCCTCGATGTTGTGCCGAGCCATGATCACCCTACTCAAACCCACGTAACCATCCTATACCCGTAACCCAATAACCCCCCCTTAACCTTACTTTATTAGGACACTACGGGCAATTTAGCATGGCCAATCCACCTAACCCGCACATCTTTGGACTGTGGGAGGAAACCGGAGCACCCGGAGGAAACCCACGCACACACGGGGAGGACGTGCAGACCCCGCACAGACAGTGACCCAGCCGGGAATCGAACCTGGGACCCTGGAGCTGTGAAGCATTTATGCTAACCACCATGCTACCGTGCTGCCCTCCATGCTACCGTGCTGCCCAGTGTTATAGTGTTACAACAGTAGAGAAGATGCACAGAGAGATCAGTTCAATCCATTAGAGTGTCATTCAGGGGTCTGGTGACAACAGGACAAAGCTTTTTGTGCGCGTTCTCAGAATTTTGTATCTTCTACCCGATGGAAGAGTTTGGAAGAGAGAATAACCCTGATGGGAGGGGTCTTTGATTATTCAGTTTGTGCAGACATTACAATGAATCTTGCTGAGATCTAAATCCTTTTCTAGGACCATCTGAAATTATCCTTGGATTCCATGGAGACTGAAAAGAAAAATCAAAGTGAATTAAAACAGCAGCAGGAATGGGAGATTTCAGAACTGGAGGTGAGGATGACTTCAGTTCCCTTTAAACACAGAAACCCTTTAACAACCCGCTGTTTAAATGATCTCTCTCACTGTCACAGGAACTCACTGGATCCCTGGGGAAAGACATCTCCGCACAATTTGCTAAAATCCATCAATATCTTGAAGACAAAGAGAAACATTTAATCAAAGAGCTGAGGACACAAAAGGAGGAAGATCTGCGGCCAATGGAAGAGAATTTGAGAAGAATTGAAGATGAACTGGCGTCACTTGAGGAGAAGATATCAAATCTTTCTGTAGACATCAAGCAGCAAGACTGTATTGCTTTTCTCAAGGTGATTCGTTGTAACTCAATCCCAAGTTGTTGCCGTGGTTGTAAACAATGTTTTATAACAGGGCTCAAACTCAATCTCAACAATGCACAATACACAGTATGACTGAGGACTAACAGGTATCACTCAGGATTGAGATCGGAGTGTCAGAGAGATTGTCCAACAGTGCCAACAACTCACACTGGCTGCAGTGTAACTGGAACCAAAATGGAAGGAAAGAGATACACTGCTTCTTAAACAATCTTCTTTCGCCCTTCTTCTTGGTCTCCTAGTATCTCCAGCAATGGAGCTCATGGATTTGTTTGTCACTAAGACTGAGGACATCTGATCAGTTGCCTCTGCTACCTTTCTGCCTTCCCCTAGCCCACTAAGGTGCTCCTCCCACTGCCCTATGCCTGAATATTTGTATTTCTTCCCTTTCTCTCCGATTTCCACTTCGGCCTCTCAAATTGCAACTTGTCAGTGAAACCCACCCTCCATACTAACCATTCTGAACTGTTGACCACCCGACTTCCCCCCCCAGACCCATGTTAGCTTATTATGTTAATGTTTCCCCTGGGCAGCACGGTGGCACTGGTTAGCACTGCTGCCTACGGTGCTGAGGACCCGGGTTCGAATCCCAGCCCTGGGTCACCGTCCGTGTGGAGTTTGCACATTCTCCCCGTGTTTGCGTGGGTTTCGCTCTCACAACCCAAAGCTGTGCAGGATAGGTGGATTGGCCACGCTAAATTGCTCCTTAATTGGAAAAAATGAATTGGATACTCTAAATTTAAAAAAAAAATGTTAATGTCCATTTTTTCCGATGGTGTTCCCACTCTTCAAATCTTCCTCTTCTTCCTTGAAAATTGTTATAACCCCGATGAGGACCATCGGGAAACAATCATTGATCTTCCTGTGGGACTAATGGAATAAGTAAGGGGCGGAGGCCAACCACCTGGGGCTCATTAAGGCAGGGGATAAAAATAGGCCCAACTCAAGCTGATCACACTGATCCTCCCAGCAAGGTCTGCACTGGGAGTCAGATGCTGTACTAAGCATGTAATTGTAAATAAATTCACCTTCGTTCACAATAGTTCTCTTATAAAAATAAAAAACCTTGGCCCTCCATCCTTGGAAAGTGTTCTATCTCCAACCTTCCTTTCTTCTCCAAACACTTTGAATGTGTTGTCACCTCCCAAATTCATCCCCATCTTTCTTGGAACTCAATGTCTGGGTTCTTCCAATGGGTGTTTGTCTCTGCATAGTACAAGACAGCTTTTATCACAGTGACAAATGGTATCTTGTGATCCTGTAGACATGACAAAAAGTCCCTCGTCATCCTTCTTGACCTCTCTCGTCTTTCACATGGCTGACCACACCATCCTCCACCAGCGCCCTTTGAAAGGGATGGGACTGCATCTGCCTGGTTCCATTCTTATCGATCTAATCACAGCCAGCTTCACATTCTATAAAAATCATTAAATGCACATCACTAAAAATTATAAACTGAACAGCATCATATATTTATTGAAATGTATCTGATTCTCTGTCCTGCAGGAACTGAAAAGATACAGAGAAAGGTGAGTGTCTAATCCAAACTCTCACACAGTTTTACACTGTTTTCACAGTCTGTATCTAGCAGTGAGTGATTAAATCACTCCCATTCAAACAGGTACCTGGATAAAGAGGAAAAATTGGAAGGTGCAGAAAGGGATGAAGATGCAGAGATACTGATGGTTCCCAGACAGAAATACACAGGATTTCGAAGCCCATTACTGTACACACTGTGGAAGGGAATGAAACAGATCATCTCTCCAGGTAACAAACCCCATAGTATTCACTTTCTGTACAGTTTCCAGCTCTCTCGTCCTGAAGGTGCGGCTTGGATACAGGTCATGAGGGCAACAGCATTTGGGACCTCATTCAAGGGACCATTTTTGTCTGGGACCTGAGATTGAGAGACTTAAGAACGAGGGAATAGAATTCCTACAGTATCCATTGAGTCTGCACCATCCCTCCGAAAGAGCACTCCACCCAGGCCCACTACCCCCTCCTATCCCTGTAACCCCACCTAACCTGCACATCTTTGGACTCCAAGGATAATTTAGCATGGTCAACCCACCAAACCTGCGCATCTTTGGACTGAGAGATGAAACCATAGCACCTGGAGGAAATCCACACAGACACGGGGAGAAAGTGAAAATCCCACACAGTCGTCACCCAAGGCCGGAATTGAACCTGGGTCCCTGGTGCTGTGAGGGAGCAATGCTAACCACTGTGCCACCGTAGGCTGTCCCAGATCAGAACATCTTATTTGGCACCCAATCTCTCAGACCGTCCAGTAAGGCCCACTGGACAGTGATCTGCATGCGATGCCTCGCTAATTGTTTGCCTCTGCATCTCAGAAAATGGAACAGTGATGAGGGGAACACAAGAAGGCCATTTAGACCCTCAAGACTCTTTGGTCAATTCAATGCGATTGTGATTGATCTCCAACCCAACTGTATATCTTTGCCATTTCCTCATATCACTACATACATTTGGTTAAAAATATATTAATTTCAGTTTTAAAATTAACCATTGAGCTCCAATAATTTGCAATTTTTCAGAATGAGTTTCAAATTTCTATTATCCCTTCTGTGTAGATGTGTTTCCTAATTTCACCACTAAATTCTAGCATTTAAAAAATACAATTCTCTCAAGCCATTGATTCCCCAAACAGTGGAAATAGTTTATTGGTTTACACTATTTTACGAGAGCGAAGAAACAATAGCGATACCAAAACATTTCTTGTTGTATTTTAAGACCAAAAGACCTCGGAGCAGAAGTAGGCCATTCAGTCCATCGGGTGTGATCCACCATTCAATGACTGATCTGATATGGTAATCCTCAACTCCACTTTTCTGCCTTATCCCCTCGAACCTTTAATTCCCTGACTGAGTAAAAATCAGTCTATTGCAGCATTGAACATACTGAACAACCCAGCAGCTACAGCTCTCTGCAGTAGAGAATTCCACAGATTCACTCCCCTCTGAGAAAAGAAATTCCTCATCATTTTTGTCTTAAATGAATAACTCCTTACGCTGAGATTATGCCCTCTGGTCCTCGACTTTCCCACAAGGGGAAACAATCCCTGTCACGCTCCCCTGAGAATACTATATGTCTCAATAAGGTCACCTCTCATTCTTCTAAACTGCAATGAGTACAGGTCCAACTAGCATAACCTCCACTCATAACAAAATCCCTCCATACCCGGGATCAACCAAGTTAACCTTCTCTCGACTGTCTCCAATGCCAGTATATCTTCCCTTCAATAAGGGGACCAGAACTGCTCACAGTCTTCCAGGTCTGGAATTCCATAGGCTACCAGCTGGTGGGAAAAATGCAGAGGAACCAATTTGTATGGAAATTTCACAGCAGAGCTATAATTATAGAGTGGTTATAACGGAGAGACTTCAATGATCCATGTATAGACTGGGATAGCAACTGTTTAAAGTCTGAAAAGGAGAATTCCTCGAATGTGACCAGGGAATTTTCTATGCTTCAAGTCCAATGAAATGAAAAGCATTTCTGACCTTTTTTGTGGGAATGAAGTGGGATCATTGGATCAACAGGGAACATTAAGGGGACATTTGTCATCGTATCACAGGATTCAGATTGGCTATGGAAATGGACAAGGAAATATCCAGAATAAGGGTACTTATTTAGTGGAAAACCAAATTCAATGAGGTGGGGGAGACCCAGCCCAGATAAACTGGAATTAAAGACCAGCGGGCAAACGTGCTACTGAAAATACGGTGCCCTCAAAGAGAAGTCAGTTTGGGTCCAGTCAAGGAAGATTCCCTCAACGAGGACCGGTAAGGCGAACAAATCCAGAACTGCATGGATGCATGTCAGCATATGGGATACGTGCCTTTGAGAGCCAAGGTATAGAGTAAAAGAGCAAGGAGGTTATTTTTTTAAATTTAGAGTACCCAATTTATTTTTTTAAATTATGGGGCAATTTAGCGTGGCCAATCCACCTTCCCTGCACATCTTTGGGTTGTGGGAGCGAAACCCACACAAACAGGGAGAATATGAAAACTCCACACGGACAGTGACCCAGACAGGGATTGAACCTGGGACCTCGGCGTCATGAGGCAGCAGTGCTATCCACTGCGCCACCATGCTGCCCTAGCAAGAAGGTTATTATGGAGCTACAAAAAACACTGGTTAGGCCACAGCTGTAGTACTCTGTGCAGTTCTGGTCGCCACACTATAGGAAGGATGTGATTGAACTAGAGAAGGTGCAGAGGAGACTTACCAGATTGTTCCCTGGGCTGGATCGTTTCAGCTATCAAAAGAGGCTGGTTAGCCCCAGGTTGTTTTCCTTAGACCATTGAAGTGGTGGCACGGTAGCACAAGAGGCTGCACAGTGGTTCACACAGTTGCTTCACAGCTCGAACAGTCCCAGGTTTGATTCCCGGCTTGGGTCACTGTCTGTGCGGAGTCTGCACATTCTCTGTGTCTGTGTGGGTTTCCCCTGGGTCCTCCGGTTCCTCCCACAGTCCAAAGAAGTGCAGGTTAGGTGGATTAGCCATACTCAATTGCCCTTAGTGTCCATAAAAAAAGGTTGGGTGGGGTTACGGGGATATGGTGGAGGCGGGGGCTTATGTGGGGAGCTCCTTCGAAGGGCCGGTGCACTCGATGGGCTGAATGGCCTCCTTCTGCACTGTAAATTTTCTGATTCGATGAAGTGCCCATTGCTCAGGAGCATGGGGCTGACTTACAAACAAAACTGCAGCAAAAGGGTTTTCAAGTATCTGAAAAGCGGGTGCAGTCTATCACAACTAATATATGCATGGTCTATGGATTCCACAAGACTGTAAAAGACGCAGGCACCTTGGGAACCAGTAAACCGACGCATCCTCCAGTTCCATGGGACTGCGGTGTACAGCACCCTCCACCCCAGTTCCCCGATGTCAAGGAGGAGGACACCCCCATAGAGAGCCCTCCACCGGGGAGAAGATTTATGATGGGGTTCCCTGTACATTGTATCAAGTGAAGTACATACAGATGAAGGGCGACAAGGTGGCACAGAGGTTAGCACTGCTGCCTCACAGCGCCGAGGGCCCGGGTTCGATCCCAGCGCCGGGTCACTGTCTGTGAGGAGTTTGCACATTCTCCCGTGTCTGTGTGGGTCTCACCTGCACAAGCCAAAGGTATTCAGGGTAGTAGATGGATTGGCCATGCTAACTTGCCCCTTAATTGGAATTTTCTTTGAAAAAAGAACTTGCAGATGGAGGGCATTAAATGGATGGGTACTTGAGCACATATAAAAAGACACTTTGGGCGCGATTCTCCGCTCCCGCGGAAAATCGCAAAAGCCGTCGTGAAATCGGCCGACTTTCACGACGGCCTCGGAGCCCCCTCCCGGCACCGGATTCACCCCCACCAGCATGGCTAGGAGCGAGGCTCCGGAGTTCTCGGCGGCACGGCCAATAACGCGCGGCCGGCGCCTATATGACGTCAGCCGCGCAAGCGCATGTTGGCCGACTCCAACCCGCGCATGTGCGGATGACATCATCGTGCAGATGGCACGTATCCGCGCATGCGCGGTGGCCGTCTTTCCCCTCAGCCGCCCCGCAAGACGTGGCGGCTTGATCTTGCAGGGCAGCGGAGGGGAAATAATGCGTCCGATTTGGACGCTGGTCCGACGATCGCGGGCCATTCCCCTCCCGAACACAGTCGTGGTTCTCTTGCCCAGATCGGCCGCCTAGAAGCCCCAAACGGGCATCTGGCGCCCGTTTCACGACAGCAGCGACCAGGTGTGTTTACCGCCGTCGTGAAATGGTCGTGAACGGCATGCCGCTCGGCCCATCCGGGTCGGAGAATCGCCGTTCGCCGTGAAAAACGGCGAGCAGTGATTCTTCCGAACGAGGGGGGCGTACAAAATGTCCGGGGGCCCTCCCGCGATTCTCCCAGGCCGCATGGGGAGCGGAGAATTCCGCCCTTTGTTCCTCAGTCTGTTTCGTTCAATTTTCCAACCCAAAATAGTTTACACTGACAAGGGAGTAGAGTGGAATTAGGAGATATATATCTGTAAGTTTCACTCTGCATTTGAAGTAAAGATTGCTTCTGGTGTCTTCCTTCACTATCGTACTACCATGAGGATACATGGTAGCTATTTCCATCTTAAATATATTCAAATGATTTTGCCTTCGCAGCCTTTCTGTGGTCGAGAATTCCACAGGATCACCATCCTCTGAGTGAAAAGGTTTCTCCTTATCTCAGTCCATAATGGCCTATCCTGTTACCTGAGACTGTGACCTTTTGTTCTTGAACTTCCCCTTCCCAGCCAGAGGAAACAACATCCCTGCATGCAGCAACGAATGATTGACTAAAAGTGAAGGTTGAAAGCTAAATAGCTCACAATACTTTTGGCCATTGTGGAAATGGTATATTTACCATCAATGTTTTCAGAATATAATCCAATGACCAGTAGAAGAATGTAGTGGGTGTGTGGTCACGGGTTATGTCCATCCCAAGGAAGACACTGAATCATTGAATTTACAGTGCAGAAGGTCATTCGGCCCAGCGAATCTGCACCGGCCCTTGGAAAGTGCACCCCACTTAAGCCCTCACCTCCACCATACCCCCGTAACCCAGTAACCCCACCTAATAGTTTTGACACAAAGGGGCAATTTAGCATGGCCAACCCATCTAACCCACACACCTTTGGACTGTGGGAAGAAACCAGAGGAAACCCATGAAGGCACGGGGAGAAATTGCAAAATCCACACAGTCACCCGAGGCCGGAATTGATTCCCAGTTCCTGGAGCTGTGAGGCAGCAATGCTAACCACTGTGCCACTGTGCCCCTACCCCCCAACCCGGTAGTTCTAACTTTTGTCGCTTCCTACAAAAGTTAAAATCATCACAATGTATTTTGTGAGCTAGATGTTGATCATTTGGATATGAATGGAGATCTCGAACTTCTGGTGGGGTTCACTGATGATATTTTCGAGAAAAATGAGGTATGATCAGACTTTGATAGATTTCGAAAGACAAAGGATCAAACCATGGAATATATCATAGGCTTTAACAGACTGTATGAAGGATTGAAGGTTCATTTTTTAGATCTCTGATTCCATGTTCGCATTTAAATTGCTGGATTACACGAGAATGTCAGATTAGGAGAGTCTCCTTGTTCTGACTGGAGTTCGGTTCTAAGAGACAGACTCCCTGTCAGATCAGGGGCGAAATTCTCCGACCCCATGCAGGGTCGGAGAATCGGCCGGCGGCGGCGTTATTCCCGCTCCCGCCATGTTAAGAATTCTCCCAGCCGCCATACAACGGCGTTGTTCAAATCCCGCCGCCCGCCTCAGAGAACAGCTGGCGCCAGCAGGATGTCATTTTATTTTTAGGCTGATTTATTCTCCGGCCCGGATGGGCCGAAGTCCCGCCGACGTGGCCATGGATCACGTCGTCGAAAATCAAAGTAGGTTTATAACGGCGTCAACCATTGATGATGATTGACGTCGTTCAGTTACCCTACATCGAGTGCGGCGGGGGGGGGGGGGGAGAGTACCGGCGTTTGGGGGGGGAGGAGAGTACCGGCGTTTGTTCGTGGGGGGAGGAGAGTACCAGCTTTTGTGGGGGGGGCCGAGGGGAGTACCGGCATTTGTGTGGGGGGGGGGGGAGGAGAGTACCAGCGTTTGTGGGGGGGGCCGAGGGGAGTACCGGCATTTGTGTGGGGGGGGGAGGAGAGTACCAGCGTTTGTGGGGGGGGGGGGGGGAGTACCGGCATTTGTGTGGGGGGGGGGGGAAGAGAGTACCAGCGTTTGTGGGGGGGGGGAGGGGAGTACCGACATTTGTGTGGGGGGAGGAGAGTACCGACCTTTGTGGGGGGGGAGAGTACCGGCGTTTGCGTGGGGGGGGGGAGGGGAGTACCGGCGTTTGTGGGGGGGGGGGGGAAGAGAGTACCAGCGTTTGTGGGGGGGGGGGGAGGGGAGTACCGACATTTGTGTGGGGGGAGGAGAGTACCGACGTTTGTGGGGGGGGGGGGGAGGGGAGTACCGGCGTTTGTGTGGGGGGGGAGAGTACCGGCGTTTGCGTGGGGGGGGGAGGGGAGTACCGGCGTTTGTGGGGGGGTGGGAGGAAAGTACCGGCGTTTGTGTGGGGGGGGGGAGGAGAGTACCGACGTTTGTGGGGGGGGAGGAGAGTACCGGCGTTTGTGGGGGGGGGGAGGAGGGTACCGCCGTTTGTGTGGGGGGGGGGAGGAGTGTACCGGCGTTTGTGCGGGGGGGGGAGGAAAGTACCGGCGTTTGTGTGGGGGGGGGGGAGGAGAGTACCGGCGTTTGTGTGGGGAGGGGGAGGGGAGTACCGGCGTTTGTGGGGGGGGGGGAGGAGAGTACCGGCGTTTGCGCGGGGGGGGGGAGGGGAGTACCGGCGTTTTTGTGGTGGGGGGGGAGGAGAGTACCGGCATTTGTGGGGGGGGGAGGAGAGTACCGGCATTTGTGGGGGGGGGGAGGAAAGTACCGGCGTTTGTGTGGGGGGGGAGGAGGGTATCGGCGTTTGTGTGGGGGGGGGAGGAGTGTACCGGCGTTTGTGCGGGGGGGGTGAGGGTACCGGCGTTTGTGTGGGGGGGGAGGAGTGTACCAGCGTTTGTCTGGTGGGGGGGGGGGGAGGAGAGTACCGGCGTTTGTGTGGGGGGGGGGGAGGAGAGTACCGGCATTTGTGGGGGGGGAGGAGAGTACCGGCGTTTGTGGGGGGGGGGAGGAGAGTACCGGCGTTTGTGTGGGGGGGGGGAGGAGAGTACCGGCGTTTGTGTGTGGGGGGGGGGAGGAGAGTACCGGCGTTTGTGTGGGGGGGGGAGGAGAGTACCGCCATTTGTGGGGGGGGGGGAGTAGTACCAGCGTTTGTGGGGGGGGGGAGGAGAGTACCGGCGTTTGTGTGGGGGGGGAGGAGAGTACCGCCATTTGTGGGGGGGGGGAGTACCAGCGTTTGTGTGTGGGGGGGAGGAGAGTACCGGCGTTTGTGGGGGGGGGGGGGGGAGTACCGGCATTTGTGGGGAGGTAGCGGCTTTGGAGAGGGGTGGGGTGGGAGGGGGTGGGTCGGGGGGTAGGGGTGGGTGTGGTAGGGGTGGGGGGTGGGGGTAGGGGTGGGGGGAGTAGGGTGGGTGGGGGTGGGAGGGTAGGGGTGGGGGTGGGGGGTAGGGGTAGAGGTAGGGGGTAGGGGTACAGGGTTGGGGTAGGGGCAGCGGCGTGCAGAGGGGGGGGCAACGGTGCGTTGGCCCCGTGCATCCATTGGATGGGGGCATCAACAGATCTTCCTCAAGGCTCTCCTTCCTCCCAGCTGCCTTGTCTTTGTTTGAGAGAGAGAGAGAGAGGGAGATTGTGGGGACAGACAGAGTGAGAGAGACAGAGACAGGGAGTCCCGTCCGTCCTCTGGCTGAGAGCAGGGCTTTGGTGAGTATATTGCAATCTGCCTAAACCCAGGAATATTGCCTGGTTAGAATGCAGAGGGAAATGCTGGGATCCCGGGGTGGGAGATGTGTCTGGATTTGTCTATTTCAGCTTCAGCCTCTGCGATTTCAGGTCAGTTTCACAACAACAGGAAAAACGCCCGGAGAGAGAGGGAAAAACTTTTGGCAAAGTTTCTGGGTTCTGCCTTCATAATTTACAGCGCAGAAAGGGTTCTGCGCTGTGAATTATCAAGGCACCTTTTCTAATCCAGGGGAGAAACAACCTTTTGAAGAGTCTGAGGAAATAAACAGGAATTTGGATTTATTCTGCCTCCCCACCCCCTGGGCCTCTTTCTCCCTCCCCCTTTCTCCTCCTTTCTCCTCCCTCCCCCTTTCTCCTCCCTCCCCCTGTCTCCTCCCTCCCCCTTTCCCCTCCCTTCCCCTTTCTCCTCCCTCCCAGGTGTGGGGGCGGGGAAAAGAGGGAGGGTTCGGCATTCATCAGGGGCACTGCATTGAACCACCCCCACCCCCCTCCCAAATCATCCTCCATCTAATCTCATCCATCCCTCTTTTCCCCGCCCCCACACCTGGGGTAAACACAGAACCTAAACCGCACTGTAAATCTGTGCCAGTGCACAGGGGGATCAAATAGCTCTGGAACAAAGGGCAGGATGAAGAGAATGTGAGAGAGAGAGAGAGGAGAAAGGGGGAGGGAGGAGAAAGGGGGAGGGAGGAGAAAGGGGGAGAAAGGGGCAGGGAGGAGAAAGGGGGAAGGAGGAGAAAGGAGGAGGGAGAACCCAGAAACTTTGCCAAAAGTTTTTCCCTCTCTCTCCGGGCGTTTTTCCTGTTGTTGTGAAACTGACCTGAAATCGCAGAGGCTGAAGCTGAAATAGACAAATCCAGACACATCTCCCACCCCGGGATCCCAGCATTTCCCTCTGCATTCTAACCAGGCAATATTCCTGGAGATTTAGGGCTTAAAAGCAGGCCGCGACGCCGGAGTCACCGGCGCCGCTTTTGCCCGCCGGAAATGGGCGTCACGTAGGTAGGTCTTCGGTGAATTTCGCCCCTGCAGGTGTGTGCTGTTTTAAGAAAAATTCCTGGGGCGACATTCATTTCCAGCAACCGTGTTGAACAAATGGCATAGTCCATTGTGTCATAAAAGATGGAGGATTCGACGATTGCAACATTTAGAGATTGTCCAAATATTGGATATAAGCGTCAATACAACTGAAGAGTTCCATACAGGAAAAATTTGTTTGAACGTACATAGTAGAGCTAGTTATCGCAGCAACAACAGCGGAATGAATGCCAGGCATGCCTTGGGAACAGTTAACGGGTGATTCAGGTGTGACTCAAAATATTATTATGCAACAAACTAAACAAAGCGGAGAAGCAGTACCTTTGAAGTGACTCATGAACAGGGAATTCAGAGGCTGAAGAAGATGATAATGATTTATCAGAAGTAATTGTATTAGTCACAAGGAGCATTAGTTCGGCAATTACTCTTACAGTTCCAGATTCATTTAACTTTGTGGTCAGACCCATTGGCCAAGAACCACCGCAGCCCGACAAGACATCTGTCCTGAGGTCCAGGAAGAAGACTCACAGGTCACAGACACAGGGGCTGCTGTCTCAGTCATTGGACAACAAATCTACTGGAAAATTAGCACTGGGATCCACCACCTGGGCCTAAGGGACACAAAGGCAAGGTTGGCGACGTATATTGGAGAATCAGTGACCATCATCAGGACAACAACTATGGTTACCTATGGGCAGCAATGACTGACACTGATAGTGGTGCAGGGGCCCTGATCCAGTCTTTTGGGCCATGACTGGTTACAGAGATTCCGCCTAGATTGGCAACAGATCTTTAAAATTGGTACAGGCAGATTGTATGAGGTCCTGGGTGTTCTTTGCTTTCTGAATGCTGTTCTTTGCTTTCTGAATTCCCGGCGTGGGTCACTGTCTGTGCGGAGTCTGCACGTTCTCCCCATGTGTGCGTAGGTTTCCTCCGGGTGCTCCAGTTTCCTCCCACAGTCCAAAGATGTGCATGTTAGGTGGATTGGCCATGATAAATTGCCCTTAGTGTCCAAAATTGCCCTTAGTGTTGGGTGAGGTTACTGGGTTAGGGGATACGGTGGAGGTGTGGGCTTGGATGGGGTGCTCTTTCCAAGAGCCGGTGCAGACGCGATGGGCCAAATGGCCTCCTTCTGCATTATAAATCCTATGAAACTATGATTTATTCTCCAATTAAGGGGCAATTTAGTGTGGCCAATGCACCTAACCTGCACATCTTGGGTTGTGGGGGTGAGCCTCACGCAGACACGGGGAGAATGTACAAACTCCACACAGACAGTGACCCGAGACTGGGTTCTCTGCGCTGTGAGGCAACAGTGCTACCCACTATGCTACCATGCCGCCCTTCATTTAACTGTGATGTATAGTGCTTGTACTACTTGACAATTTGTCCCACATACTAGTTAAATGTTCCCTAGGATCACTTGGTAGTGAATATCGATGCAAGGTTAAGGAGTATAAAGGCTCGACTTATTTTAGGTTTGGTGATGACAACACATTGAGGACACGATACCATTAATACCATTCAAAATAGCTGCAGCAAGGCACTTCATTAATCCTGATGTAGTCTATTGTAAGACCATTGATACCATTCAAAATAGCCATGATGTGGAGATGCCGGCGTTGGACTGGGGTGAGCACCGTAAGAAGTCTTACAACACCAGGTTAAAGTCCAACAGGTTTGTTTCAAACACGAGCTTTCGGAGCACAGCTCCTTCCTCAGGTGAACGGAGAGGTATACCTCTCATACCTCACACACATACCTCACACATACCTCTCCATTCACCTGAAGAAGGAGCTGCGCTCCGAAAGCTCGTGTTTGAAACAAACCTGTTGGACTTTAACCTGGTGTTGTAAGACTTCTTACTGGATTCAAAATAGCTGCAGCAAGGTACTTCATTAATCCTGATGTAGTCTATTGTAAGACACTTTTGCTGTTGAGTAAGCCTTACATGAAAAAAAATCACAAATGAAATACGTCTAGAGCATGGGAAGACAATGTTTTTGTGAAGTCAGTAGATATTCAGTTCATTTAATCCGGGCATTATTGCATCTCCTAAAAGTACCTGGCCGTTCCAACCAAAGTGTTAGAGAAATGTCACTGACATTCGGTGATAAGAATCAAAAAGAAACAAAAACAAATTATCTGAAGGTTACACAGACAATCTGCTCACACATCTTGTCAAAGATCAGTAATGTTGCTAAAAGGTGGAGGTGTGATTGATGAAGAGTACACGAGTTCATGGAAGAGATCCGTGCAAATGTGACATTTGTAATGAGTACCAGAGGGCACCACGACCTATTGTAGACCTTTCATTGGCAACCAAACTTAAGGACTGGATGTCACAGGCTTTAAGGCGTAGGAGCAGAACTAGGCCATTTCGCCCATTTGGTCTGCTCCAGCCCATCCAATGAGATAATGGTTGACTTGATATGATAATCCTCAACTCCATTTTCCCACCTTGTCTCCACAACCCTTGATTTCCTTGCTGATTGAAAATCTCTCCATCTCATCCTTGAACATACCTAATGACCACAAACTCAGTGGGACTCCCTGGAGTTGTAGAAATTAGTGGCGGGAACCTGATTCTGGAAATCACAGCTCTGCCACCTTTTGATATTGTGGTGTGAGGGTGAATGTTGGTGCGGATCATGAGCGTGCATCCAGCATTCCCATCCTGGCTGGCTCCATTGTAGAAATAGGCAACTCCGAACACTCGGAATTTTTGTTGTGAAGCAAAATCAGCTTTTTAAGAAGTTATGCTTCACAGTCCTTCAGACATGTCGTGGACAATACGGCAGCGCGGGTAGCACATGTGGATAGCACAGTGGCTTCACAGCGCCAGGGTCCCAGGTTTGATTCCCCGCTGAGTCACTGTCTGTGCGGGGTCTGCACGTTCTCCCGCGTCTGCGTGGGTTTCCTCCGGGTGCCCCGGTTTCCTCCCACAGTCCAAAGACGTGCAGGTTAGGTGGATTGGCCATGCTAAATTGCCTTTAGTGTCCAAAGGGGTTGGGGCGGGGTTATGGGGATGGGGTGGAAGTGAGGGCTTAAGTGGGTTGGTGCGGACTCGATAGGCCGAATGGCCTCCTTCTGCACTGTATGTTCTATGTTTCTAATAGTCTTATTGAAGAAACCTTTTGAAAGGTAAGTTCAAAAGGTCTTATGCATCCCCACCATGACAAGCTATTTTCCTCCACTGCTCTTGCAACCCACTCCCCCCAAAACCCCTGTTAAGAAACCCAAACTTACCTTAGTCTTGAGCTCAGAGGTGAGAGGTCCAAGCCCTGCCAAAGCACAGACCTCGCACATGTGTACAGACTGGGAGTGAGCTTTCACATTGTTTGTGCAGAGGGCCGTCCAGTGCACGTGTGCAGAAGAAAAATGGCCCTGGTGACTGGGTGCCAGTGTCATCGCCAGTGAGTGGCCTTGGGAAGGGTCTAAAGACATGTCACAGGCAGGGGACAATGGAAAGGGGACAGGTAGAGCTCCAAAATATGTCCCAGGCAGGTGACAAGGAGGGGACAGAAGAGGTCCTAAAAAGAAGTCCCAGGTAAGAGACAAAGACAGAAACATGTCCCAGTTCTGATCAGTTAAAAGAGAGGAGCAGAGAAACAGACTCTAAGTCAGAGAAAGGGGTACACCAAGTAAAGAGGGCAGGTAAGGAAAAGGTACACGTTTGGAGCAGTAATGTTCTGCTTGGCATGGCCTGAAGTTGCACCTGTAATTTGGTGCTTGAGTATATATTCGAGAATCCAGGGGAATGGGATCTCCGAAGGTAAGATCGAAGCCAGCTGAGGTAGGTCGATGACATCCTCGTGTGCTGAAGAGGGCTTAAGAGAAGCCCTGAAAACCCAAAAGGCAAGAAAGGGTTGGTGACTCCATCTTGCGAGCCTTTGGGGAAAAGGCACCTCTTTGGATCATTCGTGCTCTGCTTGTCATGGCCAAAGATCTGAAATTGTGCTTGTTAGTTGGTGTTTTAGCATACTTGGGAATCCAGAGGAATGGAATCCTGGAAGGAGAGATTGAATCCTGAGAGGTGGGCCATCATTGAAGCCATCCATGTTGGAGCAACCTTTGGAGAGAATTCCAAGGCGAGATCTTTTAAGTTGATGATTGAAAACTCTCGTGAGAGAGGTAAAGTTTCAGTGAGATTGGTTGACAAACAGTCTGACTAATGTCCTTGTGCATTGTTAAGAAATTAATGGAATCTGTTTTGGTCACACGTGTCATCTATTGTGCAGATATGTTTGATCACAGGTTTCTTTTAAATTCACATGCACCTCATACCTTGAATGTTAGAGGATAAGATAAATATTCTAAATTGTTTTATCTTGACGACCATCTATTGGTAGTTTATTTTTGTTTATTCAAAGCCCTGTGGAATCTTGTGACATTATTCACTGAGTATCTTAAAAATCTCAAACTTTGTCCAGTTCAGGAAAAAGATATTGGTCCCTAATTGCATTCTACCAATAACTTTAGGGTGTGGCCAAGGATGAAATAGCCTGCAGACCCTCATGCCATTGTCTGCCTTGCTTCCACCATCTTGTGGTCTCTCATAACACTCCATGTCAAGCTATGCACCTCTACCCCCTCCCACAGCCCCTTGTACTGCCCTTGCCCAGCAATAGAAAAGGATTTTCTACAGTGCCAAAGGAGGCCATTTGGCCCCTTGAGTTTGCACTGACCCTTTGAAAGAGCACCCTACCTAAACCCACTCCCCCACCTTATCCCCTAACTCCATCTAACCTACACATTTTTGTACATTGAGGGGCAATTTAGCATGGCCCTACAAAATTGTCAATCAACTTTTAAAGTAGTGATAGCAGAAATAATGCACATTAATGTTTCACAACTTGGGTAATTAGTAGTAACTAAAGTTTTATTCGTAAAAGTGAGGTTTACCAGCAGTAACAAAGCTTATTGGGAGCAATCGGGTCATTTTCTAGTCTCCAGGGTTATGATAAATAGTAGGTAAAGTAAAGTCAAGACATGGTGGGCCATCTTGGATGCGTTGCAATGTCCATCCTGTAACATGTGGGAAGTTGGGGTGGATCTGTGGGCTCAGATAACCACATGTGCAGGAAATGTGATCAGCTGTGGAAACCTGGGGCGGGATTCTC